>NC_079410.1:1111667-1223774 GCF_029220125.1 Pseudoliparis swirei | reverse complement strand
CATATGCTAGTGCCAAGTCCAGACCAACAAGTCCATATGCTAGTGCCAAGTCCAGACCAACAAGTCCATATGCTAGTGCCCCAAGTCCAGACCAACAAGTCAATATGCTAGTGCCCCAAGTCCAGACCAACAAGTCCATATGCTAGTGCCAGGTCCAGACCAACAAGTCCATATGCTAGTGCCAAGTCCAGACCAACAAGTCCATATGCTAGTGCCAAGTCCAGACCAACAAGTCCATATGCTTGTGCCAAGTCCAGACCAACAAGTCCATATGCTAGTGCCAAGTCCAGACCAACAAGTCCATATGCTAGTGCCCCAAGTCCAGACCAACAAGTCCATATGCTTGTGCCCCAGTCAGGACCAACAAGCCCATGTGCTGGTGCCAAGTCCCAGACCAACAGAGTCCATATGCTGTGCCAGGTCCAGACCAACAAGTCAATATGCTAGTGCCCCAAGTCCAGACCAACAAGTCCATATGCTAGTGCCAGGTCCAGACCAACAAGTCCATATGCTAGTGCCAAGTCCAGACCAACAAGTCATATACTAGTGCCAGGTCCAATAACAAGTCCATATGCTAGTGCCAGACCAACAGAGTCCATATGCTTGGTTTAAGTCCAGACCAACAAGTCCATATGCTAGTGCCCCAAGTCCAGACCAACAAGTCCATATGCTAGTGCCAAGTCCAGACCAACAAGTCCATATGCTAGTGCCAAGTCCAGACCAACAAGTCCATATGCCCAAGTCCAGACCAACAAGTCCATAGGATAGTGCCAAGTCCAGACCAACAAGTCCATATGCTAGTGCCCCAAAGCCAGACCAACAGGTCCATATGCTAGTGCGTCAGACCAACAAGTCCATATGCTTGTGCCAAGTCCAGACCAACAAGTCCATATGCTTGTGCCAAGTCCAGACCAACAAGTCCATATGCTAGTGCCAGTCCAGACCAACAAGTCCATATGCTAGTGCCAAGTCCAGACCAACAAGTCCATATGCTAGTGCCAAGTCCAGACCAACAAGTCCATATGCTAGTGCCAAGTCCAGACCAACAAGTCCATATGCTAGTGCCAAGTCCAGACCAACAAGTCCATATGCTAGTGCCAGGTCCAGACCAACAAGTCCATATGCTAGTGCCAAGTCCAGACCAACAAGTCCATATGCTTAGTGCCAAGTCCAGACCAACAAGTCCATATGCTAGTGCCAGACCAACAAGTACATATGCCAAGTCCAGACCAACAAGTCCATATGCTAGTGCCAAGTCCAGACCAACAAGTCCATATGCTAGTGCCCCAAGTCCAGACCAACAAGTCCATATGCTAGTGCCAAGTCCAGACCAACAAGTCCATATGCTAGTGCCAAGTCCAGACCAACAAGTCCATATGCTAGTGCCAAGTCCAGACCAACAAGTCCATATGCTTGTGCTAAGTCCAGACCAACAAGTCCATAGGCTTGTGCCAAGTCCAGACCAACAAGTCCATAGACTAGTGCCAAGTCCAGACCAACAAGTCCATATGCTAGTGCCAAGTCCAGACCAACAAGTCCATAGGCTAGTGCCAAGTCCAGACCAACAAGTCCATATGCTAGTGCCAAGTCCAGACCAACAAGTCCATATGCTAGTGCCAAGTCCAGACCAACAAGTCCATATGCTAGTGCCCCAAGTCCAGACCAACAAGTCCATATGCTAGTGCCAAGTCCAGACCAACAAGTCCATATGCTAGTGCCCCAAGTCCAGACCAACAAGTCCATATGCTAGTGCCCCAAGTCCAGACCAACAAGTCCATATGCTAGTGCCAAGTCCAGACCAACAAGTCCATATGCTAGTGCCAAGTCCAGACCAACAAGTCCATATGCTAGTGCCCCAAGTCCAGACCAACAAGTCCATATGCTAGTGCCCCAAGTCCAGACCAACAAGTTCAATTCAATTCAATTCAGTTTATTTGTATAGCCCAATTTCACAAATTACAAATTTGGCTCGGAGTGCTTTACAATCTGTACACATAGACATCCCTGCCCCAAAACCTCACATCGGACCAGGAAAAACTCCCAAATAACCCTTCAGGGGAAAAAGGAAGAAACCTGCAGGAGAGCAACAGAGGAGGATCCCTCTCCAGGATGGACAGATGCAATAGATGTAATGTGTACAGAAGGACAATAGAGTTAAAATACATTCAATGAATATGACAGAGTGTATGAATAGTTCATAGTAGGCATATTCACGATGGAGACCTCCACGATCCATCAGGCAGATGGAGGTAGAGAGGAGGTGGGCGGAGTCTCAACAATGGGCAGAGTCTCAACAGGACAGTGGGCGTAGTCAGGGCAGGAATTCCACGACCCAGACCTCGATGATCCATCAGGCAGATGGGATCTGTACCGTCTCATGAGGTCCGATGACCCCATGAGGCGTGAAGTCAAAAGGACTCCGGGGAGAAAGCAGAGTTAGTGGCGTGTGATTGAGATGAAAATTCATCCTTAAGGAGAGAAAAAGGAGATGGGTACTCAGTGCATCCTAAGCGTCCCCGGCGGCTATAAGCCTGGCAACATATCAAGGGCTGGACCAGGTGAACCTGATTCAGCCCTAACTATAAACTCTGTCAAAGAGGAAGGTCTTCAGTCGACTCTTAAACGAGGTGACTGTGTCTGCCTCCCGGACTGAAGGTGAAGCTGGTTCCATAGAAGAGGAGCTTGATGACTAAGGCTCTGGCTCCCCATTCTACTTTTAAGACTCTAGGAACTACAAGTAGTCCGCATTTAGTGAGCGTAGCTCTCTAGTGGGGCAATAATGGTACTACAAGCTCCTTAAGATATGATGGTGCATCACCAATCAAGGCTTTGTGAGTTAAGAGAAGAATTTTAAAGTGATTCTTGATTTTACTGGAGCCAGTGCAGAGCAGCTAGTGCAGGAGTGATGTGATCTCTGTTCTTAGTTTTAGTGAGAACCACGAGCTGCAGCATTCTGGATCAACTGGAGGGACCTAAGAGATTTATTAGAGCAGCCTGATAATGAGGAGTTGCAGTAATCCAGTCTCGGAAATGTGAACGCGTGAACCAATTTTCTGCATCTTTTTGAGACAAGATGTGCTGATTTTTGAAATATTACGGAGATCAAAGAATGCAGTCCTTGAGATTTGCTTTCGTGGGAGTTAAAGGACAAGTCGATCAAAGATAACGCCAAGATTCTTTACAGTGGTGTTGGATGCTAGGGCAATGCCGTCTACAGAAACCACATCACCAGATAATTGATCTCTGATGTGCTCAGGGCCGATTAAAATTACTTCGGGTTTTGTCTGGTTTAACATCAAGAAGTTGCAGGTCATCCATGTTTTATGTCTTTAAGACATGCTTGAATTTTACCGAGTTGGTTGCTCTCCTCTGGTTTTATCGATAAATATAGTTGAATATCATCTGCATAACAATGAAAGTTTATGGAGTGTTTCCTGATAATATTGCCCAAAGGAAGCATGTATAAGGTAAATAAAATTGGTCCAAGCACAGAACCTTGTGGAACTCCGTGGTTAACGTTGGTAGTTGCTCAGGCGTCATCGTTTACAAATACAAACTGAGATCGATCTGATAAATAGGATTTAAACCAAATTAGTGCCGTGCCTGAAATGCCAATCGACTGCTCCAGTCTCTGTAACAGGATGTCATGGTCAATGGTGTCGAATGCAGCACTAAGGTCTAACAAGACCAGGACAGAGAGGAGTCCTTTATCTGCTGCCATTAAGAGGTCATTTGTAATTTTCACCAGGGCGTCTCGGTGCTGTGGTGTTTTCTAAATCCTGATTGAAATTTCTCAAATAAACTATTATGATGTAGAAAGTCGCACAACTGATTTGCGACCACTTTCTCAAGGATCTTGGAGAGGAAGGGAGGTTAGAGATCGGTCTGTAGTTAGCCAACACCTCTGGATCCAGAGTGGGCTTCTTCAGGAGAGGTTTAATAACAGCCACTTTGAAGGAGTGTGATGCGTGGCCTGTTAGCAGAGACACATTGATAATATCTATAGAGAGCCTCCAATTAAAGGCAACACGTCTTTAAGCAACCTCGTGGGATGGGGTCAAGAGACAGGTAGGCGTGTTAGAAGTAGAAACCGTTGAAGATAATTGGTCACGGTTGATGGGAAAACCCTCAAATATACACCAGGGCATACAGCGGTTTCCAAGGCCATTCCACTTGAGGACAGATTGGCACTGGTTATGGGCAAGAGAATATTAATCTTGTCCTAATAGTTCAAATCTTTTCATTAAAGTTCATGAAGTCATTACCACTGAGGTTTATAGGAATGCTCGGCTCCACAGAGCTGTGACTCTCTGTCAGCCTGGCTACAGTGCTGAAGAGAAACCTGGGGTTGTTTTATTTTTCTATTACTGATGAGTAATAGGCTGCTCTGGCAACGGAGGGCCTTCTTATAAGTTTTAAGACTATCTCGCCAAACTAAGCGGGTTCTTGAGATTAGTTGAGCGCCATGTCACGTTCAAGCTTTTATGACGTTGCTTCAGTTTGGGTCTGAGGTTATACCAGGGCAAACCTCCTCTTCCTCACTGTCTTCTTCTTCAGAGGGCTATCAGTCCAGTGTCATTCTCAGAGAGCCTGTGGCACTGTCAACAAGATGATCAATCTGGGACGGACTAATTAGACAAGGAGTCCTCTGTTATATTGAGGCGTGGTATCGAATCAAATACAGAAGGAATGGCTTCTTTAAATTTAGCTACAGCACTGTCAGTTAGACATCTGGTGTAGAAACTTTTGACTAACGGAGTACACTCCGGTACTATAAATTCAAAAGTGATGAGGTTGTGGTCTGACAGAAGAGGATTCTGTGGGAAGACGTTCAAATGCTCAATGTCAACGCCATAAGTAAGAACAAGATCAAGCGTGTGGCCAAAGCTGTGAGTGGGTTTCTGCACTCTATGACAGAAGCCAATCGAGTCCAACAAGGAGATGAATGCAGCACTAAGGCAATCATTATCAACATCCACATGGATATTAAAATCTCCTACAATAATAACTTTATCAGTTTTAAGAACCAAACTTGATATAAATTCTGAGAATTCAGATATAAACTCTGAATATGGACCTGGTGGCCGGTACAGAATCACAAATAGAATTGGCTGTAGTGTTTTCCAGGTTGGATGTGAAAGACTAAGAACAAGGCTTTCAAATGAGTTGTAGTGTAAGCAGCCTCGTCGGGATGGGGTCCAAGAGACAGGTAGACGTGTTAGAAGTAGAAACCGTTGAAGATAATTGGTCACGGTTGATGGGAGAAAACCCTCAAATATACACCAGGGCATACAGCGGTTTCCAAGGCCATTCCACTTGAGGACAGATTGGCACTGGTTATGGGCAAGAGAATATTAATCTTGTCCCTAATAGTTCAAATCTTTTCATTAAAGAAGTTCATGAAGTCATTACCACTAAGCTTTATAAGAATGCTCGGCTCCACAGTACTGTGACTCTCTGTCAGCCTGGCTACAGTGCTGAAGAGAAACCTGGGGTTGTTTTATTTTTCTATTACTGATGAGTAATAGGCTGCTCTGGCATTACGGAGGGCCTTCTTATAAGTTTAAGACTATCTCGCCAAACTAAGCGGGATTCTTGAGATTAGTTGAGCATACATATGCGTTCAAGCTTTCGTGACGTTGCTGCTTCAGTTTGCGGGTCTGAGGTTATACCAGGAGCAAACCTCCTCTTCCTCACTGTCTTCTTCTTCAGAGGGCTATCGAGTCCAGTGTCATTCTCAGAGAGCCTGTGGCACTGTCAACAAGATGATCAATCTGGGACGGACTAAGTTAGACCAGGAGTCCTCTGTTATATTGAGGCGGTATCGAATCAAATACAGAAGGAATCGCTTCTTTAAATTTGGCTACAGCACTGTCAGTTAGACATCTGGTGTAGAAACTTTTGACTAACGGAGTACACTCCGTACTATAAATTCAAAAGTGATGAGGTTGTGGTCTGACAGAAGAGGATTCTGTGGGAAGGCGTTCAAATGCTCAATGTCAGCGCCATAAGTAAGATCAAGATCGTGTGGCCAAAGCTGTGAGTGGGTTTCTGCACTCTATGACAGAAGCCAATCGAGTCCAACAAGGATGAATGCAGCACTAAGGCAATCATTATCAACATCCACATGGATATTAAAATCTCCTACAATAATAACTTTATCAGTTTTAAGAACCAAACTTGATATAAATTCTGAGAATTCAGATATAAACTCTGAATATGGACCTGGTGGCGGTACAGAATCACAAATAGAATTGGCTGTAGTGTTTTCCAGGTTGGATGTGAAAGACTAAGAACAAGGCTTTCAAATGAGTTGTAGTGTAATTTTGGTTTAGGATTAATTAATAGGCTCGATTCAAAGATGGCTGCTACTCCACCTCCTCGACCGGTGCCTCGAGGAATGTGAGTATTAATATGACTTGGAGGAGTCGATTCATTCAGGCAGACATATTCTTCATGGCTCAGCCAGGTTTCAGTTAGGCAACATAAATCAATGTGATTATCTGATATTAAATCATTTAGTAACACAGCTTTAGATGACAGAGATCGAATATTTAGGAGACCACATTTAATAGACCTGTTTTGTTGCACTGCTGAAATAATGGTGTTAACTTGTATAAGGTTATTGTGTACGACTCCTCTATATGCTAGTGCCAAGTCCAGACCAACAAGTCCATTTGCTAGTGCCAAGTCCAGACCAACAAGTCCATATGCTAGTGCCAAGTCCAGACCAACAAGTCCATATGCTCTTAATGCAAAATATTTACCATAGAATTTGATTATTATGCTTTGCTGCAGAATGAGTTCAAGTCTGGGAGGTCACAAAGGAGTGAATCGGTTTGACAGAGATGGATGTAATTTTTTTAATATTTCTGAGCGCCAGTAAAAACATGACAGAACCAGTTTTGTGATGACTGTTAAAACAGAGCGCTGACTTGTTGGCCAGGTGAAACACGACAACCTGCAGAAACCAGGTGCAGCCCGACGCTCTGGACGCTGTGCACCAATGTAAGGACGCATTAAAGAGGACGAACACGTTGCATTGGTACATGCAGCAAATACAAGTACCTCCGAGCACAGTACTTGATCTTCAGGGTCACGATCCACATCGGGGGTGTGGACTGTGACCCCGCCCCTCACCTGCAGCTCAGCCCACCTGAGAGCCTTTTTAAAGAAGCTGATCCGTCTCCTCTCACACTCGCTCCACTGGAGAAGACGAGCCGACTCCCTCTTCTTTCATCACTCCATCATCATCACCATCACCAGTATGTTCTCCCTCGGTGGTGGAGGAGCATCCGTCAGCCGAGGCATGAGCTCGTACAGCATGTCTGGAGGAGCGGGTAATCGTGGCGTCAGCATCTCCCGGGCCGGCGGCGGCGGATACAGCGGCTTCAGCTCGGGTGGTGGAGGAGGCTTCGCCTCAGGTGGAGGATTCGGCTCAGGTGGTGGAGGAGGCTTCGGCTTCAGCGCCTCCAGCAGCACCGACAGCTCCATCGGCAACGAGAAGGCCACCATGCAGAACCTGAACGAGCGCCTGGCCTCCTACCTGGAGAAGGTGTCGAAGCTGGAGACGGCCAACGGGGAGCTGGAGCTCAAGATCCGGCAGTTTGTGGAGAGCAAGGTCGGGCCCAGCACCAGGGACTACGAACACTTCTTCGTCACCATCGCGGAGCTGCAGGTCAAGGTGAGGAAGAGGGGCAGGGCGACTGTGGGTCAGTGGTTAGCGGGTCCGTCTTTCAATCAGGGGGTTGGTGGTTCGATCCCCGCACTAGTCCATGTGTCCTTGAGCGAGACTCTCGACCCTGAGCTGCTCCCTGTAGCTGCTCCACGGTGTGTGAATGCAACATGATGTCAGGGTCAGCTGAAGGACATGTGATGTCATGGGACGAGGGGTTCATGTGCGTCGGTACTGGGACCAGCTGAAGTGATGACGCACTGCAGAACTTAAACATCTGTATTAACTGAGTCTCGCTGACTGGTCCTGATAACGAGAGATTAGTTCTTGGGAACAGATGAAACTTCTTCTGTTCTTCATAACGGGCCACAGAGTGTTAGAGGAACTGGAGGCTGACACCCTGGAGCCGTCAGGGCCCAGTTCTGCTCCACCTGAGATCACACCTGATCACCCCCCCCCCCCCCCCCCCCCGCCAAGAACTAGGAATACCTTTGTGTCAAAGCTACAACTGCTAGTTGCATACACCCCATATTTATATAATTTTATATATATGAAATTATATAAATTATATAAATTATAATTGTAGATATACTTTTATATATATATACAGGCACGTGCTCAGACATTTTGGGGGGCAGGTGCTCAAACCCAAAAAAAGGGCACCGAATGCCCAAAAAAAATTCTGACAGTTGAAGCATAAGCATCAATACACTGATGATGCAATACATCCTCGACCTGCGTTTCCTCTGGCAGCATCAGACCGCTAGCTTACATATTCTTTATGAATAAAGATGAATTATTATAGAGCAACAACAGTACAAGCGTTCTGATTGGCTAATGGGTCGTCATGTCAGCCACGTATCGCCCTCCTCGCTGGTCTGATACGGATCCGTATTGCCCTCTGACGTCATTTTCAAAATGAGCGATATTGATAGACATCAACAGCCAAGAGCAGTGGTCCTCAAACTAAGGCCCGCGGGCCGGATACGGCCGCCTCCACATTTGGCGCGGCCTTCTGAACAATACCAGAGGCCTTATGATTTGTTTTCAGTCTGGCCACGCAAATCCTAGACTAGCCCGTTAAATAGAACGGAATAAGAATTCTCTCTCTTTCTCTCTCTTCTCTCTCTCTCTCCCTCTTTCTTTTCTCTCTTCTCTCTCCCTCTCTCTATTCTCTCTTCTCTCTCTCTCTCTCTCTCTTCCTCTCTCTTTTCTCTAAACATAACTAACGTTAGTAAACAGCTGCAAAGCTTTGAAATCAGGATTTCGTGAGTTTTTGTTTGTTTATTTATTTTAGGAAACGTCGGACCAGTTGTGACGTCATGTTTTCAGCAGCGTAATGTTGTGGTTGATTTATCACAAAACAACGTCAGGGGACAAACACGTCATGACCTGTTGGTCTGGTGCTGCGCGTCAGAGGAGAAGGAGGTGCAGCCGTTTGGTGGCGCGAGGAGCACTGCGCGAGCACTAAGTGGAAGAGGAGGAGGAGGGAGGGGCGCGGGGGGGGGGCGGGGGGGATCGCCGCGGAGCATGTCCGGGCGAAATTCTCACAAGAACTCAAATAAATGCCCCGTCGGATATCAAAACAGATTTGGGGGGACTTGATGACAGAGAGAGTAACTTTTATTCTTAAATACTGATGAATGAAAAAAGTGGCTCCAGCAAAAAGGGCCCTTTACTCATCCAGAACAAAAGGGGAGGAGCTTGAGCACCACTAGGGCTCTATCTGTGCACGTGCTTGTATATACACCAGTGGCGGGCCGTCAGGGCCAGCAAGGCCTTCTCTGCTGGCCTAAACATCATCAGAATATAATTTTTTTTTTTAAATATATGTTCCCACAAATAAGTATTCAATTATTTCCCAGAGTAAGAGTTATTCTCTTCATTTCATAGCGTTCCTCTTGGTTGCGCTGCTTCCAGCCCCAGGTTGAGATTTGGAGGGCTGGTCTTTATGTTAGATCTTTTATCCAATCATATTCAGCCATCGTGTGTTGCCAGGGGGCTCAAATCTGCCCTTAGGCCTTCAGAATCAACATTGCGGGCGCTGGTAGCTTCAAGTGAATGGGAATGACGATGTTGTGTCAACCAATCAGCTTTAGAGTTGGCTCCTCTAGGCCTTCTAGAAGGCCCCGGAACCGGCACAGGAGCCAGCTAGCAGGCGTAGTGCTGCACGTCTTTTGATTGGATTACCAATATTGAGAGGCGGGGCCTATGGGCAGGTAAATGCAGAACCTCAGAACTAGGAAACTGAATTTGATAAACGAATTAATTCGCGTACTACTAAGCTTTTCAACCCACAATGGCGGAAGGAGGAGAAGATATCGATTTGGTCGAGGATATAATTATAACGCCATTCTCAAGACGAACTTTAAGACCGACGCCGACGCTACAAAGCCCGTCACAGGCGGGACAGGGGCTCGCTCGCCACTTTCAAAGTTCCAACTACGAGCGCTACCGATGGCTCAGGCTCCGAGAAGCTCTGCACACCGGACTGCTGGGAATGCCTATTATTTGCAAGTGATGGATTTGGTGTTGGGAGCCACACTGGCTTTGCAAACTTGAGTTGTCTAACCGAGGCAGCAACGAGACACCAGAGTCCGGCTCGGCACCTACAAGCAACAGTGCTTTGAAACCTTCTGGGGACACGGAGCGGATCTACAGATCAACGAACAGGCGGCAACGGAGCTGCACAACGAAAAGGTGAAGAACAAGAGGGACATATTGAAAAGACTCATTATTGTGTCATGTGTTTAAACAGGAACTTTCATCTTCATCATCACGGTGAAACTGCTCTGGTGACAAGGCGCTGTTTAGTGAACACATTGTAAACAAAAGTTGGACTTAAAGCTAAAAGTTTGTGGACCAGAAATGGATAGAAGAAGAATATTAATATAACTCTGTTGCACTCCACTATCTTCTTGCCTATTAGTTGAACTGGACTGTATTGTACTCTTCCCCTGCAATTCTCTGAAGAGAAATGTCAATTTCAAGGTGACGTAACGCCTGGTTCTCCTGCGTCTCTGTCTACCTGTAGAGTGTCTCTAGAGCCATGGCGTCATAATGATGTCATGAGAGGTGGATTAATTCGGGTGGGACTGTGTAGGACCTCACTGAAGGCCCCAGGCCCACGGCACGCCACTGGTATACACATATGTATATATACTTTTATATATATATACATATTTGTATATAAAATGATTAGGGCTGCAACTAACGATTATTTTAATAATAACCACGTTTTCTACGTTATCCTCTTGTGGAAATGCCACACGTCGTGACATGTAGCGCCCTGGTGTCTGGGTTCATGACGTCACCCGGAGGCACACTTAGCTCCGTGAATGTCTCCGACGACGTGAATGACTTCCGCATCCAGCGCCACGTGAGCAGCAGCAGCCAATTAGATTCATCAACAGAGGAGCAGCTCAGCGCTGATTGGCTCTCACAACGCAGCGTTCAGTCTCTCCTCTCCCTCTCGCTCCGCTCTTGTTTCTCCTGCGCCGCTCTGCGCTCAACTTTGTTTATACTCCATGACTTATTGAGCGCCGTAATAATCGCGCGACACAACGAATCGATAATGAAATTCGTTGCCAACTATTTTAATAATCGATTTTTATCGATTCGTTGTTGCAGCCCTAAAAATGATATATATATATATATATTTGTAAATATATATATACAAATATAAATATATATTAAAGCTGCAAGCAGCGTCGAACGGGTCCTCGCTCACCCGCGCCGGTCGGGGGAGCCGGCGGGACGCCGGCCCGCCTGGCCGAGGACACGCCAGTCGGACTCGACTCGGGCCGCGACTTGTAACGAGCGCGACAAGTTTGGGGCAGTTTCGACAAAGTCCAGTTTCGCCACTAGGTGGCGCTTTAACTACATGAACATATTCATGCATCATGTGTCCCTATAAACAAAAACTCACGAAATCCGTGATTTAAAAGCCTCGTCCAGCTGATTACTGACGTTAGTTATGTTAGAGTAGAGAGAGGGAGAGAGAGAAAAGAGAGAGAGAGAGAGAGTTCTTATTCCATTCTAAATAACGGGCTAGTCAAACAAATTTGGGGCGGACTGAAGGAAGTCCAGTTGAGCCACTAGGTGGCGCTTTAACTACGTGAACATATTCATGCGTCGTGTGTCCCTACGTGAAGTATAGATCACGTCATGTAAATTCAATGTAAAAAAAAAAAGTGATGAAAAAAAGCTGCCTTGTCTTGGAATTGAACACGCATCTCCAGGTGTCCAGACCAACACTTAACATGGTGAGCTATGAGCCAGCTGGTTTACAGGCAGCCGTAGGAGCTCACATTATTTTGGGCAGAAAAATTTGGTTATTTTACTTCTCAATAGGTGATCAATAGGTGTTCCTCCAAGAAATGTGCTTGTTTCTTCGTGTGAATGTGTTCAGGCCTTGACTGGCATCACACATGATTTTTTGGGGAAGTATTGGATGAGATTAAGCAATAGTTTTTAACATAAAGAAATCACAGAAAGTAAAAAATTATTGGCAGTAAAAAAACGTAAATTTCCTACTGACGAAAAGTCCGTTTTTTTCACAGTGTTCATTATTCAAGTCTTGAGATTCTATAAAACTGATTTTTAGCCGATTCTGTTGGCGTTTTGTGGGAGAAATAATCGATGGGGAAAAAGTGGAAAAGGGCCAAATCAAGCAAAAAACGCCAAAAAACGCCAAAAACGGCCAACTTTGGTGAATTATTGTAGCGCCCCCTACGGTTCAAATTGCACGAAATTTGCTGTGAATGTTCCAGGCTCCATTCTGCACATATCCTGAAAGTCTGTTATTTTTTCCCAATAGTGTTGAAGTTATGAGCATTACAAAACAGGACACGCCCCTAAAATGTTCGTTGGGCCATAGATCCTTACCACAATGATATATTTGAAATAAGATGATAGATCTTAGATGATATAGCTTCCATGATCATTATCTCCAATAGGTTTGGTTTGAATTGGACCCCGTATGTCGGAGCAAACGCCTCTGATGTGTTTTTCACCAAAAAAAATATGGCGGAAAATTTAAGTAGGCGGAGCTTAGGGTCCTGAGAGGCTTTTTTGTAGAGCAGGTCCAAGTGGACATGGGAAAAATAAAAGCTAGTCATTTGAACAAACTGGGTGAGGGGCGTCGCCGGTCAAACTTCCAGGTGGCGCTAGAGAGCAATTTTTGAAAGCCGAATTTCGAAGTCGGTGTCATCCGTCTATTTTCACCAAGCCTGACAAGCTTGCCAAATTTGGTGAGTTTTGGGATATGATACATACCCCCAATATGCGCCCAATGTTCAAAAATAAGATGCGGAATAAGAATAATTAAAGCTGCAAGCAGCGTCGAACGGGTCCTCGCTCACCCGCGCCGGTCGGGGGAGCCGGCGTGACGCCCGCCAGGCCGAGGACGCGCACGCCGGTCGTACTCGACTCGGGCCGCGACTTGTAACGAGCGACAAGTTTGGGGCGGATTCGACAAAGTCCAGTTTCGCCACTAGGTGGCGCTTTAACTACGTGAACATATTCATGCATCATGTGTCCCTATAAACAAAAACTTACGAAATCCGTGATTTAAAAGCCTCCAGCTGTTTACTGACGTTAGTTATGTTAGAGTAGAGAGGAGAGAGAGAGAGAGAGAGAGAGAGGAGAGAAAGAGAGAAAAAAAAGAGAAAGAGTTCTTATTCCATTCTAAATAACGGGCTAGTCTAGGATTTGGCCAGACTGAAAAAAAATCATAATGCCTCTCTGGTATTGTTCAGAGGCCGGGCCAAATGTGGAGGCGGGCCTTAGTTTGAGGACCACTGCTCTTGGCTGTCTATCAATATAGCTCATTTTGAAAATGACGTAAGAGGGCAATGGATCTGTATCAGACCAGCGAGGAGGGCAGTAGAGAGAGAGAGAGGAGGAGACAGAGAGAGGAGACAGAGAGAGAGAAAAAGAGAGAGGAGAGAGAGAGAAGAGAAGGAAAAAGAGAGAGGAGAGAGAAAAAGAGACAGAGAGAGTTCTTATTCCATTCTAAATAACGGGCTAGTCAAACAAATTTGGGGCGGACTGAAGGAAGTACAGTTGAGCCACTAGGTGGCGCTTTAACTATGTGAACATATTCATGCGTCTGTGTCCCTACGTGAAGTAGAGATCACGTCATGTAAATTCAATGTAAAAAAAAAAAGTGATGAAAAAATGCTGCCTTGTCTTGGAATCGAACACGCATCTCCAGGTGTCCAGACCAACACTTATCATGGTGAGCTATGAGCCAGCTGGTTTACAGGCAGCCGTAGGAGCTCACATTATTTTGGGCAGGAAAATTTGGTTATTTTACTTCTCAATAGGTGATCAATAGGTGTTCCTCCAAGAAATGTGCTTGTTTCTTCGTGTGAATGTGTTCAGGCCTTGACTGGCATCACACATGATTTTTTGGAAGTGTCGGATGAGTTTAAGCAATAGTTTTAACATAAATAAATCACAGAAAGTACAAAATTATTGGCAGTAAAAACGTAATTTTCTACCGACGAAAAGTCCGTTTTTTCACAGTGTTCATTGTTCAAGTCTTGAGATTCTATAAAACTTATTTTGAGCCGATTCTGTTGGCGTTTTGTGGGAGAAATAATCGAAGGGGAAAAAGTGGAAACTGGCCAAATCAAGCGAAAAACGCCAAAAAACGCCCAAAACGGCCAACTTTGGTGAATTATTGTAGCGCCCCCTACGGTTCAAATTGCACGAAATTTGCTGTGAATGTTTCAGGCTCCATTCTGCACATATCCTGAAAGTCTGTTATTTTTTTCCCAATAGTGTTGAAGTTATGAGCATTACAAAACAGGACACGCTCCTAAAATGTTCGTTCGGCCATAGATAATTACCACAACAATATATTTGAAAAAAGATGATAGATCTTAGATGATATAGCTTCCATGATCATTATCTCCAATAGGTTTGGTATGAATTGGACCCCGTATGTCGGAGCAAACGCCTCTGATGTGTTTTTCACCAAAAAATATGGCGGAAAATTTAAGTAGGCGGAGCTTAGGGTCCTGAGAGCTTTTTGTAGAGCAGGTCCAAGTGGACTTGGGAAAATAAAAGCTAGTCATTTAACCATACTGGGTGAGGGGCGTCGCCGGTCAAACTTCCAGGTGGCGCTAGAGAGCAATTTTTGAAAGCCGAATTTCGAGGTCGGTGTCATTCAATAACTTTATTTTCACCAAGCCTGACAAGCTTGCCAAATTTGGTGAGTTTTGGGATATGATACATACCCCCAATATGCCCCCAATGTTCAAAAATAAAAATCCAGAAGAATAATAATACCCCTAACAATTTCAATAGGTTCCTCTCGGTCAGACTTCGTCTGTCGCTCGGACCCTAATTAAAGCTGCAAGCAGCGTCGAACGGGTCCTCGCTCACCCGCGCCGGTCGGGGGAGCCGGCGGGACGCCGGCCCGCCCGGCCGAGGACGCGCCGGTCGGACTCGACTCGGGCCGCGACTTGTAACGAGCGCGACAAGTTTGGGGCAGTTTCGACAAAGTCCAGTTTCGCCACTAGGTGGCGCTTTAACTACATGAACATATTCATGCATCATGTGTCCCTATAAACAAAAACTCACGAAATCCGTGATTTAAAAGCCTCGACCAGCTGTTTACTGACGTTAGTTATGTTAGAGTAGAGAGAGGAGAGAGAAGAGAGAGAGAGAGGAGAGAGAAAAAGAGAGAGAGTAGAGTTTTATTTCTTCTAAAAATAACGGTCTAGTCTATTGCATTGGCCAGACTGAAAAAAATCATAATGCCTCTCTGGTATTGTTCAGAGGGCCGGGCCAAATGTGGTGGGGGGCCTTTGTTTGAGGACCACTGCTCTTGGCTGTCTATCAATATAGCTCATTTGAAAATAGCGAAGAGGGCAATACGGATCTGTATCAGACCAGCGAGGGCAGTAGAGAGAGGAGAGAGAGAGGAGAGAGAGAGAGAGAGAGAAGAGAGAAGAGAGAGAAAAAGAGAGAGAGAGAGAAAAAGAGAGAGAGAGAGAGTTCTTATTCCATTCTAAATAACGGGCTAGTCTAGGATTTGCGTGGCCAGACTGAAAAAAAAAATCATAATGCCTCTCTGGTATTGTTCAGAGGGCCGGGCCAAATGTGGAGGCGGGCCTTAGTTTGAGGACCACTGCTCTTGGCTGTCTATCAATATAGCTCATTTTGAAAATGACGTAAGAGGGCAATACGGATCCGTATCAGACCAGCGAGGAGGGCAGTAGAGAGAGAGAGAGAGGAGAGAGAAGAGAGAGGAGACAGAGAGAGGAGACAGAGAGAAGAGAGAGAAAAAGAGAGAGAGAGAGAGAGTTCTTATTCCATTCTAAATAACGGGCTAGTCAAACAAATTTGGAGCGGACTGAAGGAAGTCCAGTTGAGCCACTAGGTGGCGCTTTAACTACGTGAACATATTCATGCGTCCTGTGTCCCTACGTGAAGTAGAGATCACGTCATGTAAATTCAATGTAAAAAAAAAAAGTGATGAAAAAAAGCTGCCTTGTCTTGGAATCGAACACGCATCTCCAGGTGTCCAGACCAACACTTAACATGGTGAGCTATGAGCCAGCTGGTTTAGAGGCAGCCGTAGGAGCTCACATTATTTTGGGCAGAAAAATTTGGTTATTTTACTTCTCAATAGGTGATCAATAGGTGTTCCTGGAAGAAATGTGCTTGTTTCTTCATGTGAATGTGTTCAGGCCTTGACTGGCATCACACATGATTTTTTGGGGAAGTATTGGATGAGATTAAGCAATAGTTTTTAACATAAAGAAATCACAGAAAGTAAAAAATTATTGGCAGTAAAAAAACGTAATTTCCTACCGACGAAAAGTCCGTTTTTTTTCACAGTGTTCATTATTCAAGTCTTGAGATTCTATAAAACTGATTTTTAGCCGATTCTGTTGGCGTTTTGTGGGAGAAATAATCGATGGGGAAAAAGTGGAAAAGGGCCAAATCAAGCGAAAAACGCCAAAAAACGCCAAAAACGGCCAACTTTGGTGAATTATTGTAGCGCCCCCTACAGTTCAAATTGCACGAAATTAGCTGTGAATGTTTCAGGCTCCATTCTGCACATATCCTGAAAGTCTGTTATTTTTTTCCCCAATAGTGTTGAAGTTATGAGCATTTCAAAACAGGACACGCCCCTAAAATGTTCGTTGGGCCATAGATCCTTACCACAATGATATATTTGAAAAAGGATGATAGATCTTAGATGATGTAGCTTCCATAATCATTATCTCCAATAGGTTTGGTTTGAATTGGACCCCGTATGTCGGAGCAAACGCCTCTGATGTGTTTTTCACCAAAAAAAATATGGTGGAAAATTTAAGTAGGCGGAGCTTAGGGTACTGAGAGGCTTTTTTGTAGAGCAGGTCCAAGTGGACTTGTGAAAAAAAAAGCTAGTCATTTGAACATACTGGGTGAGGGGCGTCGCCGGTCAAATTTACAGGTGGCGCTAGAGAGCAATTTTTTAAAGCCGAATTTCGACGTCATTGTCATCCGGCTATTTTCACCAAGCCTGACAAGCTTGCCAAATTTGGTGAGTTTTGGGATATGATACATACCCCCAATATGCGCCCAATGTTCAAAAATAAGAAGCGGAATAAGAATAATTAAAGCTGCAAGCAGCGTCGAACGGGTCCTCGCTCACCCGCGCCGGTCGGGGGAGCCGGCGAGACGCCGCGCCGAGGGCCGGGCGCGCCGGTCGGACTCGACTCGGCCGCGACTTGTAACGAGCGACAAGTTTGGGGCGGATTCGACAATGTCCAGTTTCGCCACTAGGTGGCGCTTTAACTACATGAACATATTCATGCATCATGTGTCCCTATAAACAAAAACTCACGAAATCCGTGATTTAAAAGCCTCGTCCAGCTGTTTACTGACGTTAGTTATGTTAGAGTAGAGAGAGGGAGAGAGAGGAGAGAGAAGAGAGAGGAGACAGAGAGAGAAGAGAGAGAGAAGAGAGAGAAAAAGAGAGAGAGAGGAGAGAGAGAGAGAGAGAGAGAGAGAGAGAGAGTTCTTATTCCATTCTAAATAACGGGCTAGTCAAACAAATTTGGGGCGGACTGAAGGAAGTCCAGTTGAGCCACTAGGTGGCGCTTTAACTACGTGAACATATTCATGCGTTGTGTGTCCCTACGTGAAGTAGAGATCACGTCATGTAAATTCAATGTAAAAAAAAAGTGATGAAAAAAAGCTGCGTTGTCTTGGATTCGAACACACATCTCCAGGTGTCCAGACCAACACTTATGATGGTGAGCTATGAGCCAGCTGGTTTACAGGCAGCCGTAGGAGCTCACATTATTTTGGGCAGAAAAATTTGGTTATTTTACTTCTCAATAGGTGATCAATAGGTGTTCCTCCAAGAAATGTGCTTGTTTCTTCATGTGAATGTGGTCAGGCCTTGACTGGCATCACACATGATTTTTTGGGGAAGTATTGGATGAGTTTAAGCAATAGTTTTTAACAAAAAGAAATCACAGAAAGTACAAAATTATTGGCAGTAAAAAAACGTAAATGTTTTACCGACGAAAAGTCCGTTTTTTTTCACAGTGTTCATTATTCAAGTCTTGAGATTCTATTAAACTGATTTTTAGCCGTTTCTGTTGGCGTTTTGTGGGAGAAATAATCGATGGGGGAAAAGTGGAAAAGGGCCAAATCAAGCGAAAAACGCCAAAAAACGCCAAAAACGGCCAACTTTGGTGAATTATTGTAGCGCCCCCTACGGTTCAAATTGCACAAAAGTTGCTGTGAATGTTCCAGGCTCCATTCTACACATATCCTGACAGTCTGTTATTTTTTTCTCCCAATAGTGTTGAAGTTATGAGCATTACAAAACAGGACACGCCCCTAAAATGTTCGTTCGGCCATAGATGCTTAGCACAATAATATATTTGGAAAAAGATGATAGATCTTAGATGATATAGCTTCCATGATCATTATCTCCAATAGGTTTGGTTTGAATTGGACCCCGTATGTCGGAGCAAACGCCACTGATGTGTTTTTCACTAAAAAAAATATGGCGGAAAATTTAAGTAGGCGGAGCTTAGGGTCCTGAGAGGCTTTTTTGTAGAGCAGATCCAAGTGGACGTGGGAAAAATAAAAGCTAGTCATTTGACCATACTGGGTGAGGGGCGTCGCCGGTCAAACTTCCAGGTGGCGCTAGAGAGCAATTTTTGAAAGCCGAATTTCGAGGTCGGTGTCATCCGTCTATTTTCACCAAGCCTGACAAGCTTGCCAAATTTGGTGAGTTTTGGGATATGATACATACCCCCAATATGCCCCCAATGTTCAAAAATAAAAATCCAGAAGAAGAATTAAAGCTGCAAGCAGCGTCGAACGGGTCCTCGCTCACCCACGCCGGTCGGGGGAGCCGGCGGGACGCCGGCCCGCTCGGCCGAGGGCGCCGGTCGGACTCGACTCGGGCCGCGACTTATAACGAGCACGACAAGTTTGGGGCAGATTCGACAAAGTCCAGTTTCGCCACTAGGTGGCGCTTTAACTACATGAACATATTCATGTGTCACGTGTCCCTACATGAAGTAAAAATAAATAAACCAAAGCCTGAAAAACCCTTGCCAAAATTTTTGAGTTTTTGGGATAGAAAAAAAGGAAGAAAAAAAGAAGGAAGAAGAAGAAAAGAAGAGGGAAGGTTTTTTCCCAAAAAAGGGGGGGAAACCGGGGGGTGGGGCCTTTGGACCACGGGGCCGCTTTAAAGGAACAATTTGGGGGTTGGGAATAAAGCCCCCAGTTTCGAAAAGGTGGCCCCTTTCCCGTGAACAACATCTCAGGTGTGCCCCTTAAAGGTGAGATAAGCCAGGGGTTTCAAAAAAATTTTTTGGGAAAAAATTTGGGTTAATTCCAAAGGGGGATCTAGGTTTTCCCCAAAAATGGGGGCTTGCCATTGGTTTCGGGCCCTTGAGGATTCCACATTTTTTTTGGGAAGAAAAATTTTGGTTATTTTTAAAAAAAAAATAAGGTAAAAATTTAGGGTGTTTTCCTGGAAAAAGTCCTTTTTTTCCCGTTTTAATTTTAAAGGCCTTAAATTCATAAAACTGTTTTTTCCCGATTTGGGGGTTTGGCGTTTTTAAAATAAAAAAATAAAAAGTAAAAAAATTTTTAAAGAAAAACCCAAAAACCCCCGCCAAAAGGCCCTTTTTTGGTGAATTTTTTCCCCCCCTTAGGTTTAAAACAAAATTTTTCCCGTTTGTTGGCTTTTGGGAAAAAAACCCGGGGGAAAATTTGGAAAAGGGAAATTAAGCAAAAAACCCCAAAAACCCCCCAAAACGGGGCCAAATTTTAAATTTTTTAAAAAGGGTTAGGTTTAAATTGCCCAAATTTTTAATGGTTTGGTTTTTGGGCCCCCTTTTCCGGAAAAGCCTGATTTTTTTCCCAAAAAAGGTTTAATTTGGGGGAGCTTAAAACGGAACCCCCTTTTTTTTGGGGCCAAATGGATTTAAAAAAATATATTTGAAAAGGGTAAAGGGCTTGGGTTCCAAATTTAAATTCCAAAGGTTTTTTAAAAGGCCCGAATTTGGGAGGTCTGATGGTTTTTCACCAAAAAAAGGTTGGAAAATTTGGGGTTTTTTGGGTATGAAATTTTTTTTAAAAAGCGGAAGGGAAAAATTGTGAAAAACCCCAAGGGTTTTTGAAAAACCCGGGTGGGGGCCGCCCGGGCCTTTACGGTGGCCGCTGGGCAATTTTAAAGCCAATTTGGGGCGGTTGAAAAACCCATTTTCCCAAGGGGGCGTTTAAATTTAAAATTTTGGGGATATGCCCCCTCCCCAAAAAGGCCCCCAAATTTTAAAAATTTAAAAAAGGGAAAAAGAAAAAGGGGCCTTCCCGAATTAACCCGCCCTGCCAAACCAAAACCCCTTTCGGGGAAAGCCGGGGACGGCCCCGGGGTTCACTTTTTTTGGGCCAAAAAATTTTTAACCCAAAGGGTTTGGGTTTCCCGGAAAAAGTCCGTTTCCCCTTAAGGTTTTGGCCTTAACCATAACATATTTTTGCTTAGTTTAGAGAAGAATATTTTCATGAAATTTAAAAAAGTAAAAAAGGGGATAAAAAACCTTTCCTTTAAAACGAAAACCGTTTTTCCGGGTTTTCCCAACCAACAATTCTTAAAAAACTTTTTAACCAAATTTTTGGCGGGGGAGAAATTTTTGGGGGGAAAATTTTTGGGGAAATCCAAAAACCCAAAAACGAAAAAGGAATTTTGGGTGAATTTTTCCCCAAACAAACAAAAATTTTTTGTAAATTTTGGTTTTTGAAAACCAAAATCAACCCAAAAAAAAAAAAAATTTTAAAAAAAAAAAAAAAATTTTTTCTTTGGGCCAAAATTTCCACAATTAATTTAAAAATAATGATTTAAATTTTTATTAAAAAAAAGGGGAATTTCCCCTCGGGGAAAATTGATGTGTTTTTACCAAAAAAAAAGGTAAAATTTTTAAGTGGCAAATTAATAATTTTGGTTGAATTTAATGGAAAAACTGTTTTAAATCCCAAAATTTTAAAAGGTCCTAAAAACTTTTTGAAATTTTTTAAACCCATTTTAAATAAAATTTAAAGGGTTTTATTTTGGGAAAAGGGTTTTATGTGTTTAAAAAATAAAATGGGTGTCAAATTTAAGCTTACACGGGTATACAGTTTCAGGAAACAAAAAAAACATTCCGCTTGGTCCAATGAGACCCCCAGCTCATGAGTTTTGGTCAGAATTTATCCCCCATAATCGGGGCTAATTTTCACAACATGATAATTTAACAGATTACAAACAATTTAATTCCCTATAGATCTAATTAAATTAATACGGATGTCAGATGTTGGCTTTACAAATACCCCGGGATTCTATGGTTTATTAACGGGCCACTTTTATGAAAATTTCACCGGGGGGAAAATTGATTTGTATTTTTTAACATTTTTAACCTTGGGAACAAAAGCCAATTTGAAATTTTAACCCCAAACATTCCAAATTTTTAAAATAATGTTTTTTTTCTGTTTTAAATTTGTTATTTTAATACAGTTATTATATCCCCAAATGTGACCCCATCTATCATTTCTTTTTTTATTTTAACTGCCCCATTGTTTTCAAACAGAAAAAATTTACCTTTAAAAGAAAATTGGGCCAAGGGATTTTTAAAAATTTATCGGGGCCTTTCCAGACAAAAAACCCTTTGAATTTTGATTTTAATACTTTTGACTTTTTAAAAAAGTTATTTATTTTGGACATTTTAAATGTGTTTTAAAAATTTATTTGATTCTAAAACCCCATTTTTGGAAATATTATAATCGGGTAAAATGATGGATTTAAAATAGGTGAAAGGAAAAAATTTTTTAAAGAAAGTGGGATTAGATACTGGTATTTAATTAACATTTGAATTTTTTTGAAAATCAAACCTCAAAATTTTCCCACCCAAACAATACGCTGATTTTTAAAGCATGAAATTTTTTTGGAATTTTAAAATTTAATATATTTGGAGCGGGGGTTTTGAAAAAGGGAAAAAAAACCCAATCCCCCCTGTTCAGCGGTGAGTATTGGGCCCGGGAAAGCCAATAATGGAAAATGAATTTTAAAATAAAAAAATTTATAACATTAGAATATTGTGAAAAATTTTAAATGAGATTTATTTTTACCAGAGCTTTTTAACCCTTTAAAAAGCAGCCAGTTGAAAATCTATGGATTTGGGGAAAAAAAGAACAATAAATAGGTGATCAATAGGTGTTCCTGGAAGAAATGTGCTTGTTTCTTCGTGTGAATGTGTTCAGGCCTTGACTGGCATCACACATGATTTTTGCGTTAGTATTGCATGAGTTTAAGTAATAGTTTTTAACATATAGAAATCACACAAAGTAACAAATTACTGGCAGTAAAACCGAAATTTCCTACCGACGAAAAGTCCGTTTTTTTTCACAGTGTTCATTATTCAAGTCTTGAGATTCTATAAAACTGATTTTTAGCCGATTCTGTTGGCGTTTTGTGGGAGAAATAATCGATGGGGAAAAAGTGGAAAAGGGCCAATTCAAGCAAAAAACGCCAAAAAACGCCAAAAACAGCCAACTTCTGTGAATTATTGTAGCGCCCCCTACGGTTTAAATTGCACGAAATTTGCTGTGAATGTTCCAGGCTCCCTTCTGCACATATCCTGACAGTCTGTTATTTTTTTTTCCCAATAGTGTTGAAGTTATGAGCATTACAAAACAGGACACGCCCCTAAAATGTTCGCTGGGCCATAGATCCTTACCACAATGATATATTTGAAAAAGGATGATAGATCTTAGATGATGTAGCTTCCATAATCATTATCTCCAATAGGTTTGGTTTGAATTGGACCCCGTATGTCGGAGCAAACGCCTCTGATGTGTTTTCACCAAAAAAAATATGGTGGAAAATTTAAGTAGGCGGAGCTTAGGGTACTGAGAGGCTTTTTTGTAGAGCAGGTCCAAGTGGACTTGTGAAAAAAAAGCTAGTCATTTGAACATACTGGGTGAGGGCGTCGCGGTCAAATTTACAGGTGGCGCTAGAGAGCAATTTTGAAAGCCGAATTTCGAGGTCGGTGTCATCCGGCTATTTTCACCAAGCCTGACAAGCTTGCCAAATTTGGTGAGTTTTGGGATATGATACATACCCCAATATCGCCCAATGTTCAAAATAAGAAGCGGAAGAAGAATTAAAGCTGCAAGCAGCGTCGAGCGGGTCCTCTCTCACCGGCGCGGTCGGGGCGGCGGGAGCGGCGCGGGTCGGACTCGACTCGGGCCGCGACTTATAACGAGCACAAGTTTGGGGCAGATTCGACAAAGTCCAGTTTCGCCACTAGGTGGCGCTTTAACTACGTGAACATATTCATGCATCACGTGTCCCTACGTGAAGTAGAGATCACGTCATGTAAATTCAATGTAAAAAAAAAAGTGATGAAAAAAAGGTGCCTTGCCTTGGAATCGAACACGCATCTCCAGGTGTCCAGACCAACACTTATCATGGTAAGCTATAAGCCAGTTGGTTTACAGGCAGCCGTAGGAGTTCACATTATTTTGGGCAGAAAAATTTGGTTATTTTACTTCTCAATAGGTGATCAATAGGTGTTCCTGGAAGAAATGTGCTTGTTTCTTCGTGTGAATGTGTTCAGGCCTTGACTGGCATCACACATGATTTTTTGCGTTAGTATTGGATGAGTTTAAGTAATAGTTTTTAACATAAAGAAATCACAGAAAGTAAAAAATTATTGGCAGTAAAAACCGAAAATTTCCTACCGACGAAAAGTCCGTTTTTTTTCACAGTGTTCATTATTCAAGTCTTGAGATTCTATAAAACTGATTTTTAGCCGATTCTGTTGGCGTTTTGTGGGAGAAATAATCGATGGGGAAAAAGTGGAAAAGGGCCAATTCAAGCAAAAAACGCCAAAAAACGCCAAAACGGCCAACTTTGGTGAATTATTGTAGCGCCCCTACGGTTTAAATTGCACGAAATTTGCTGTGAATGTTCCAGGCTCCCTTCTGCACATATCCTGACAGTCTGTTATTTTTTTTTCCCAATAGTGTTGAAGTTATGAGCATTACAAAACAGGACACGCCCCTAAAATGTTCGCTGGGCCATAGATCCTTACCACAATGATATATTTGAAAAAGGATGATAGATCTTAGATGATGTAGCTTCCATAATCATTATCTCTAATAGGTTTGGTTTGAATTGGACCCCGTATGTCGGAGCAAACGCCTCTGATGTGTTTTTCACCAAAAAAATATGGTGGAAAATTTAAGTAGGCGGAGCTTAGGGTACTGAGAGGCTTTTTTGTAGAGCAGGTCCAAGTGGACTTGTGAAAAAAAAAGCTAGTCATTTGAACATACTGGGTGAGGGGCGTCGCCGGTCAAATTTACAGGTGGCGCTAGAGAGCAATTTTTGAAAGCCGAATTTCGAGGTCGGTGTCATCCGGCTATTTTCACCAAGCCTGACAAGCTTGCCAAATTTGGTGAGTTTTGGGATATGATACATACCCCCAATATGCGCCCAATGTTCAAAAATAAGAAGCGGAAGAAGAAGAATTAAAGCTGCAAGCAGCGTCGAACGGGTCCTCGCTCACCCGCGCCGGTCGGGGGAGCCGGCGGGACGCGGGCGCGCCGGTCGGACTCGACTCGGGCCGCGACTTATAACGAGCACAAGTTTGGGGCAGATTCGACAAAGTCCAGTTTCGCCACTAGGTGGCGCTTTAACTACGTGAACATATTCATGCATCACGTGTCCCTACGTGAAGTAGAGCTCACGTCATGTAAATTCAATGTAAAAAAAAAAGTGATGAAAAAAAGGTGCCTTGCCTTCGAACACGCATCTCCAGGTGTCCAGACCAACACTTATCATGGTAAGCTATAAGCCAGTTGGTTTACAGGCAGCCGTAGGAGTTCACATTATTTTGGGCAGAAAAATTTGGTTATTTTACTTCTCAATAGGTGATCAATAGGTGTTCCTGGAAGAAATGTGCTTGTTTCTTCGTGTGAATGTGTTCAGGCCTTGACTGGCATCACACATGATTTTTGCGTTAGTATTGGATGAGTTTAAGTAATAGTTTTAACATAAAGAAATCACAGAAAGTAAAAATTATTGGCAGTAAAACCGAAAATTTCCTACCGACGAAAAGTCCGTTTTTTCACAGTGTTCATTATTCAAGTCTTGAGATTCTATAAAACTGATTTTTAGCCGATTCTGTTGGCGTTTTGTGGGAGAAATAATCGAAGGGGAAAAAGTGGAAACTGGCCAAATCAAGCGAAAAACGCCAAAAAACGCCAAAAACGGCCAACTTTGGTGAATTATTGTAGCGCCCCCTACGGTTCAAATTGCACAAAATTTGCTGTGAATGTTCCAGGCTCCATTCTGCACATATCCTGAAAGTCTGTTATTTTTTTTCCCCAATAGTTTTGAAGTTATGAGCATTTCAAAACAGGACACGCCCCTAAAATGTTCGTTGGGCCATAGATCCTTACCACAATGATATATTTGAAAAAAGATGATAGATCTTAGATGATATAGCTTCCATGATCATTATCTCCAATAGGTTTGGTATGAATTGGACCCCGCATTTCGGAGCAAACGCCTCAGATGTGTTTTTTACACAAAAACATATGGCCGAAAGTTTAAGTAGGCGGAGCTTAGGGTCCTGAGAGGCTTTTTTGTAGAGCAGGTCCAAGTGGACTTGGAAAAAAATTAAGCTAGTCATTTGAATATACTGGGTGAGGGGCGTCGCCGGTCAAATTTTTAGGTGGCGCTAGAGAGCAAGCCGAATTTCGAGGTCGGTGTCATCCGTCTATATTCACCAATCCTGACAAGCTTGCCAAATTTGGTGAGTTTTGGGATATGATACGTACCCCCAATGTTCTAAAATAAGATGCGGAATTAAAGCTGCAAGCAGCGTCGAACGGGTCCTCGCTCACCCACGCCGGTTGGGGGAGCCGGCGGGACGCCGCCGCCGGCCGAGGGCGCCGGTCGGACTCGACTCGGGCCGCGACTTATAACGAGCACGACAAGTTTGGGGCAGATTCGACAAAGTCCAGTTTCGCCACTAGGTGGCGCTTTAACTACGTGAACATATTCATGCGTATGTCCCTACGTGAAGTATAGATCACCTCATGTAAATTCAATGGAAAAAAAAAGTGATGAAAAAAAGCTGCCTTGTCTTGGAATCGAACACGCATCTCCAGGTGTCCAGACCAACACTTATCATGGTGAGCTATAAGCCAGCTGGTTTACAGGCAGCCGTAGGAGCTCACATTATTTTGGGCAGAATTTTTTTGTTATTTTACTTCTCAATAGGTGATCAATAGGTGTTCCTCCAAGAAATGCGCTTGTTTCTTCGTGTGAATGTGTTCAGGCCTTGACTGGCATCACACATGATTTTTTGCATTAGTATTGGATGAGTTTAAGCAATCGTTTTTAACATAAAGAAATCACAGAAAGTAAAAAATTATTGGCAGTAAAAAACCGAAAATTTCCTACCCACGAAAAGTCCGTTTTTTTTCACAGTGTTCATTATTCAAGTGTTGAGATTCTATAAAACTGATTTTTAGCCGATTCTGTTGGCGTTTTGTGGGAGAAATAATCGATGGGGAAAAAGTGGAAAAGGGCCAATTCAAGCAAAAAACGCCAAAAAACGGCAAAAACGGCCAACTTTGGTGAATTATTGTAGCGCCCCCTACGGTTTAAATTGCACGAAATTTGCTGTGAATGTTTCAGGCTCCATTCTGCACATATACTGAAAGTCTGTTATTTTTTTTTCCCAATAGTGTTGAAGTTATGAGCATTTCAAAACAGGACACGCCCCTAAAATGTTCGTTGGGCCATAGATCCTTACCACAATGATATATTTGAAAAAGGATGATAGATCTTAGATGATGTAGCTTCCATAATCATTATCTCCAATAGGTTTGGTTTGAATTGGACCCCGTATGTCGGAAATTGCACGAAATTTGCTGTGAATGTTCCAGGCTCCCTTCTGCACATATCCTGACAGTCTGTTATTTTTTTTCCCAATAGTGTTGAAGTTATGAGCATTACAAAACAGGACACGCCCCTAAAATGTTCGCTGGGCCATAGATCCTTACCAG
Organism: Pseudoliparis swirei; assembly: GCF_029220125.1. Classification (NCBI taxonomy): domain Eukaryota; kingdom Metazoa; phylum Chordata; class Actinopteri; order Perciformes; family Liparidae; genus Pseudoliparis; species Pseudoliparis swirei. The sequence goes on along the minus strand of NC_079410.1, from coordinate 1,196,509 downwards.
AATGATATATTTGAAATACGATGATAGATCTTAGATGATATAGCTTCCATGATCATTATCTCCAATAGGTTTGGTTTGAATTGGACCCCGTATGTCGGAGCAAACGCCTCTGATGTGTTTTTCACCAAAAAAAATATGGTGGAAAATTTAAGTAGGCGGAGCTTAGGGTACTGAGAGGCTTTTATGTAGAGCAGGTCCAAGTGGACTTGTGAAAAAAAAAGCTAGTCATTTGAACATACTGGGTGAGGGGCGTCGCCGGTCAAATTTACAGGTGGCGCTAGAGAGCAATTTTTTAAAGCCGAATTTCGACGTCGTTGTCATCCGGCTATTTTCACCAAGCCTGACAAGCTTGCCAAATTTGGTGAGTTTTGGGATATGATACATACCCCCAATATGCCCCCAATGTTCAAAAATAAAAAGTGGAATAATAATTCCCCTTACAATTTCAATAGGTTCCTCTCGGTCAGACTTCGTCTGTCGCTCGGACCCTAAGTGGAATAATAATTCCCCTTACAATTTCAATAGGTTCCTCTCGGTCAGACTTCGTCTGTCGCTCGGACCCTAATAATAAGAATTCTAACAATTTCAATAGGTTCCTCTCGGTCAGACTTCGTCTGTCGCTCGGACCCTAATAAGAACTCTAACAATTTCAATAGGTTCCTCTCGGTCAGACTTCGTCTGTCGCTCGGACCCTAATAATAATAAGAACTCTAACAATTTCAATAGGTTCCTCTCGGTCAGACTTCGTCTGTCGCTCGGACCCTAATAATAATACCCCTAACAATTTCAATAGGTTCCTCTCGGTCAGACTTCGTCTGTCGCTCGGACCCTAATAATTCCCCTAACAATAACAATAGGGTCCTCTCGGACAGACTTCGTCTGTCGCTCGGACCCTAATAATAAGAACCCTAACAATTTCAATAGGTTCCTCTCGGTCAGACTTCGTCTGTCGCTCGGACCCTAATAATAATAATACCCCTAACAATTTCAATAGGTTCCTCTCGGTCAGACTTCGTCTGTCGCTCGGACCCTAATAATTCCCCTAACAATTTCAATAGGTTCCTCTCGGTCAGACTTCGTCTGTCGCTCGGACCCTAATAAGCAGTAAACAGCGCATACCTTCCTCTCTCCTGATTGGTCATCATTGTTTCAGATCCAGGACGCCATCTTGGCCAAAGGCTCCGTCCTGCTGAGCATCGACAACTCCAAGCTGGCTCAGGACGACTTCAGACTGAAGTCAGTGACTCCTGAAACATGTTAAGATCAAATCACACAGAAACCAATGCAGAGTGCAAGAAATGAACCAATAACTCAGATACGGGGTCTCCAGCCGACAGCAGCAGGGCCTCCTGCAGCTCGTTGTCTCCACCTGCTGACGGCTGTGGAAACAACACAAAATACACATAAATACATAATTTAGATTATATAAATATATATATTATAGTATTATATATTAAATACCATTTTTATAGATGTAATATATAATATAATTTTATTATTTATATATAATACATATACGTATTAAATATATATTATACATATATGAAATATATATATATCATATTATTAATATTAATATATTATTAATTTATATATAAAATATTGACATAATATATTAAATATTATTATTATATATAATATATGTATGTAATATATATATATTATATATATTTGTATATTATATATATACATATTTATAATATATATCTATATATAATTTATTATTTATTCTTTCTTCTTTGAAGTGGTTTCAGTGGATCTTCCCGGTGGAGGTCTGAAGCTCATATTTGGCCTTTTTGTCCCTCCCGTGTTGCCGTCCTGAACGCTGCAGGTTCGAGAACGAGCTGTCGATGCGTCAGACGGTGGAGGCCGACATCGCCGGGCTGAAGATGCTGCTGGGGGAACTTGGCGTGGCCAAGATAGACCTGACCATGCAGATCGAGACTCTGACCGAGGAGCTGCTGAGCATGAAGAAGAACCACGAGGAGGTACCCGGTGGCCAGACACCAGCTGTAGTGGTCTGATGTGGTCCCATGTGGCCTGATGACACCTCCTCGCTCTCCTCAGGACCTGCTGGCCATGCGGACCCAGATGAGCGGCCAGGTGAACGTAGAGGTGGACGCCGCTCCTCACAACGACCTCAACAAGATGATCGAGGACCTGAGGGAGCAGTACGAGGCCATGAACGCCAAGACCAACCGGGAGCTGGAGGCCTGGTACCAGAGCAAGGTGGGCGGAGCCTCCTGCGGGAGCAGCAGCAGGCTCCTCCTCCAGCCGCTAATCCTCCTCCTCCTCCTCCCAGTCCGAGATGCTCAGCCAGGAGGTGCTGACTGCCGAGGTGACGATGAAAGCAACGACGTCGGACGTGAAGACCGTGAAGACTCAACTCCAGTCTCTGCACATCGAGCTGCAGTCACAACTGAGCATGGTGAGACCAGGACTCAGGGTCCTAGTGGACCAGGTCTCAGGGTCCTAGTGGACCAGGACTCACAGGGTCCTAGTGGACCAGGTCTCAGGGTCCTAGTGGACCAGGACTCACAGGGTCCTAGTGGACCAGGTCTCAGGGTCCTAGTGGACCAGGACTCACAGGGTCCTAGTGGACCAGGTCTCAGGGTCCTAGTGGACCAGGACTCAGGGTCCTAGTGGACCAGGACTCACAGGGTCCTAGTGGACCAGCAGGACTCACAGGGTCCTAGTGGACCAGCAGGACTCACAGGGTCCTAGTGGACCAGCAGGACTCACAGGGTCCTAGTAGACCAGGTCTCAGGGTCCTAGTGGACCAGGACTCCGGGTCCTCGTGGACCAGGACTCCGGGTCCTCGTGGACCAGGACTCACAGGGTCCTAGTGGACCAGGACTCCGGGTCCTCGTGGACCAGGACTCAGGGTCCTCGTCTCTCTCCAGAAAGCGTCTCTTGAGGCCCATTTGGCTGAGGTCCAGAAGCGCTCCTCCATGCAGCTCTCTGGGTACCAGATGCAGGTGAGCAGGAGACGCTGCGCCTCCCCTTGTAGTCCTGCTGACCTTCAGCTGAACCTCCTGCTGCTCCTCAGGTGACGTCCATGGAGGAGCAGCTGGTGCTGCTGAGGGCCGACCTGGAGAGGCAGGGCCAGGAGTACCAGATGCTGCTGGACATCAAGACCCGGCTGGAGATGGAGATCGCAGAGTACCGCCGCCTGCTGGACGGGGAGGCCGCCGGGTGAGAAGTCCGTCTGGGCTGAGAGATAATCGGCAGAGTGAGACGTCGCTGTTTTGCCACGATCTCTGAAATGAAGGAGCAAAACGTTTGAATGTCAACTATTACAAATCTAGAATATGTTCTCTGATGAGACCTTAAAAGAACCTTCTGTCTCCCTCAGATCCTCCTCCTCCACCTCCTCCTCCTCCTCCACCACCACCGTCGTCACAAAGGTCGTCCAGGGGACCATCTGATGAAGAGCCTCGGCTGTAGCGCTGATCTGCTTCACAGAATAAAACTCTTCTGAAACTGAAAGTTCATTTCTCTGTTAGCCTAGCATGTTAGCATTCCCCTGCTCCTCCGAGATGTAACGCTTCATCATTATTACATATCCATCAACACGCATTAAACACGGCTCAGCTCCTCCAGGAGAACACAGGGTGTAGTGCCTTTCTTTGGCCACGAGGTGGCGCCCCACCCTTCAAATAGAAGGGTGAGGGTATGGTGGAGAAGTTCTCGAGCTCCGCCCACAACGTCACTACATTTTGGGTGAAACTAACCAATGAACACTCAGGAAATCACGAAGGACCTCCCCCTTCAAAACAAAAGCTCAACATGAGCAGGACAGCAACTCATTAAACCCCGAGATACCAGAACCACCACTTCAGACCACAAGGGGGCCAGAACCAACACTACCACTTTAGACCACAGGGGGGTCAGAACCAACACTACCACTTTAGACCACAGGGGGGTCAGAACCAACACTACCACTTTAGACCACAGGGGGCAGAACCAACACTACCACTTTAGACCACAGGGGGCACCAGAACCAACACTACCACTTTAGTCCACAGGGGGCAGCAGAACCAACACTACCACTTTAGTCCACAGGGGGCACCAGAACCAACACTACCACTTTAGTCCACAGGGGGCAGCAGAACCAACACTACCACTTTAGTCCACAGGGGGCACCAGAACCAACACTACCACTGGAGTCCACAGGGGGCAGCAGAACCAACACTACCACTTTAGTCCACAGGGGGCACCAGAACCAACACTACCACTTTAGTCCACAGGGGGCACCAGAACCAACACTACCACTTTAGTCCACAGGGGGCACCAGAACCAACACTACCACTTTAGTCCACAGGGGGCACCAGAACCAACACTCCCACTTTAGTCCACAGGGGGCAGAACCAACACTACCACTTTAGTCCACAGGGGGCAGAACCAACACTACCACTTTAGTCCACAGGGGCAGCAGAACCAACACTCCCACTTTAGTCCACAGGGGGCAGAACCAACACTACCACTTTAGTCCACAGGGGGCAGAACCAACACTACCACTTTAGTCCACAGGGGCAGCAGAACCAACACTACCACTTTAGTCCACAGGGGGCAGCAGAACCAACACTACCACTTTAGTCCACAGGGGGCAGCAGAACCAACACTCCCACTTTAGTCCACAGGGGGCAGAACCAACACTACCACTTTAGTCCACAGGGGGCAGCAGAACCAACACTACCACTTTAGACCACAGGGGGCACCAGAACCAACACTACCACTTTAGTCCACAGGGGGCACCAGAACCAACACTACCACTTTAGTCCACAGGGGGCAGAACCAACACTACCACTTTAGACCACAGGGGGCACCAGAACCAACACTACCACTTTAGTCCACAGGGGGCATCAGAACCAACACTACCACTTTAGTCCACAGGGGGCACCAGAACCAACACTACCACTTTAGTCCACAGGGGGCATCAGAACCAACACCACCACTTTAGTCCACAGGGGGCAGCAGAACCAACACTACCACTTTAGACCACAGGGGGCAGCAGAACCAACACTACCACTTTAGACCACAGGGGGCACCAGAACCAACACTACCACTTTAGACCACAGGGGGCAGCAGAACCAACACTACCACTTTAGTCCACAGGGGGCGCCAGAACCAACACTACCACTTTAGTCCACAGGGGGCAGAACCAACACTACCACTTTAGTCCACAGGGGGCAGAACCAACACTACCACTTTAGACCACAGGGGGCAGCAGAACCAACACTACCACTTTAGACCACAGGGGGCACCAGAACCAACACTACCACTTTAGACCACAGGGGGCACCAGAACCAACACTACCACTTTAGACCACAGGGGGCAGCAGAACCAGCACCACATGGACCTAACAGGTGACTCAGGACCAAACATAATCCGGCGGCTCGATTCCCGTGAAGAAAAGAGGGCGGAGCCGACGTCTCATTAGTTTCTTTAATAATTATGTTCCAGTACAAGATGCTGCATCATGGTCGTTTCTTTTCCAACATGTTATTAGATTTCATTAGGAATGCCTTAATCAATAAAGATTTGTACACAGTGTGCGATCCGGACCGGGGAGGGGGGGGGGGGGCTCCTGAGGGGTTTTGGTCCTTTGGAGCCGAAGATGCTGAAAACTTTGAACTGGAATGATTTTTATTCAGATACAAAAAAAGCAGGAATGTGGCGTCATCACGGAGTCCTCACCGATCAGGAGCTCCTCCAGTCAGAGCAGCTCCCTCAGCAGGACGTCTAAAGTACGTGAACCTGAAGAACATCAGAGGACTGACGAAGAGCTCTCAGGAGACCTTCGTCACGGACGCCGGTGCACTCGCCCCGTAGGCACGAGCACGGCCTCCGTCTGCTGTCTCTAGGGGTCACCTCGGGGTCACCTCGGGGTCACCTCGGGGTCACGGCTGGCTCCCCGAGTCTCTAGTCCTCTTCTGCAATGCGAGTGTAAAGCACCGGAGTATAAAACATGGCATCAGGGTCCTGGAGCTGCTGGTCTGGGTTCAGTAAGAACAGTTTGTGCTTAAGTACTTCAGAATAAGTACTGGGCCTTTGGGACCGGTTTACACACACACACACACACACACACACACACACACACACACACACACACACACACACACACACACACACACACACACACACACACACACACACACACACACACACACACACACACACACACACACACACACACACACACACACACACAATGCAAAAGAGCACAACAGGTATGAAAATGTAAGAAAAAAGGAAAAGAGCTTTATATATATATATATATATATATATATGATTTATAAAAAAAGAGGAATAATACTTTGTTTATCCGAGAACTTTAAAGGGGAGGAGTTCCTTTCAGCTGCTGTCGCTGCTAGCGCCGCTAGCACCGCAAGGGCTGCTAGCGGCGCTCGCGGCGCCGGGCTCGCGCTTGTGGATCTGCTCGTGAGCTTTGAGGTGCCCCGACTGGCTGAACGTCTTGCCGCAGCCGGCGCAGGCGAAGGGCCGCTCCCCCGTGTGGATCTGCTGGTGCGCCTTCAGGTGGCCCAGGCGGCCGAAGCTCTTGCCGCACTGCGTGCAGCCGAACGGCCGCTCGCCGGAGTGGATCTTCTCGTGGGTCTTGAGCACGCCGGAGTTGCCGAAGGTCTTGCCGCACTGCGAGCAGCCGAAGGGCTTCTGGCCCGTGTGGATCTGCACGTGGTTGCGGTAGCCCGCCTCCTTGCTGAAGCTCTTGCCGCAGTGCTGGCAGCAGAAGGGCCGCTCCCCCGTGTGGCTCAGCTGGTGCGCCTTCAGCTCCTTGGCCTGGCCGAAGCTCTTGCCGCAGGCCGGGCAGGCGAAGGGCCGCTCGCCGGTGTGCAGCCGCTGGTGCGAGCGCAGGTCGTCGGCCTTGGTGAAGCCCTTGGGGCAGTGGGCGCAGACGTAGGGCTTCTGGCCCGTGTGGATCAGCCGGTGGCGCTTGAGGTTGCCGGCCTGGCCGAAGCTCTTGCCGCACTGCGAGCAGCTGTAGGGCCGCTCGCCGGTGTGGATGCGCTGGTGCGTCTTCAGGTTCCCCAGCGTGCTGAAGTTCTTGGCGCACTGCGCGCAGGAGAAGGGCTTCTCGCCCTGCGCGCCGCGGGGCTTCCTCGCAGCCGGGTTCTGGGCTTTGCTCGGCGGACCGGAACCGCCTCCCGCCGCCTCCTTACCGTCCCCGCCGGACGCCGCACCGTACGGCGCCGCCCCCGGGCACTCGGGGTCCGGCTTGCCGTCCGTCAGCAGCGCGTCGGGCCGCAGCTTGTTGAGCTCGGTGCGCAGCTCCGCCATGTGGATGGACTCCAGCCCGTTGGACTCGGGGTACTCGCACCTCAGGGAGCTCAGCTCGGCGGTGTAGTAACACTGGACGTCCACATGGTGGCCCGACTTGATGTAGCCCAGGGTGTCCGTCACCTGCAGCACAGAGCAGGAACACACTTAGGACAACAACACCTAGGACGACAACACCTAGGACGACAACAACACCTAGGACGACAACACCTAGGACGACAACACCTAGGACGACAACACCTAGGACAACAACACCTAGGACGACAACACCTAGGACAACACCTAAGATGACAACAACACCTAGGACGACAACACCTAGGACGACAACACCTAGGACGACACCTAGGACGACAACATCTAGGACAACACCTAGGACGACAACATCTAGGACAACACCTAGGACAACACCTAGGACGACAACAACACCTAGGACGACAACACCTAGGACGACAACACCTAGGACAACACCTAGGACAACAACAACACCTAGGACGACAACACCTAGGACGACAACACCTAGGACGACAACACCTAGGACGACAACAACACCTAGGACGACAACACCTAGGACGACAACATCTAGGACGACAACACCTAGGACAACACCTAGGACGACAACAACACCTAGGACGACAACACCTAGGACGACAACACCTAGGACGACAACACCTAGGACGACAACAACACCTAGGACGACAACACCTAGGACGACAACACCTAGGACGACAACATCTAGGACGACAACATCTAGGAGGACAACACCACCTAGGACAACACCAACACCTAGGACGACAACAACACCTAGGAGGACAACACCTAGGACGACAACACCTAGGACAACAACACCTAGGAGGACAACACCTAGGACAACAACACCTAGGACAACACCAACACCTAGGACGACAACAACACCTAGGACAACAACACCTAGGACGACAACAACACCTAGGACGACAACAACACCTAGGACAACAACACCTAGGACGACAACACCTAGGACGACAACAACACCTAGGACGACAACAACACCTAGGACAACAACACCTAGGACGACAACAACACCTAGGACGACAACACCTAGGACGACAACAACACCCAGGACGACAACACCTAGGACAACACCTAGGACGACAACACCTAGGACGACAACAACACCTAGGACGACAACACCTAGGACAACAACACCTAGGACGACAACACCTAGGACGACAACATCTAGGACAACACCTAGGACGACAACAACACCTAGGACGACAACAACACCTAGGACGACAACACCTAGGACGACAACATCTAGGACAACACCTAGGACGACAACAACACCTAGGACGACAACACCTAGGACAACACCTAGGACAACAACAACACCTAGGACGACAACACCTAGGACGACAACACCTAGGACGACAACACCTAGGACGACAACACCTAGGACGACAACATCTAGGACAACACCTAGGACAACAACAACACCTAGGACGACAACACCTAGGACGACAACACCTAGGACGACAACATCTAGGACAACACCTAGGACGACAACATCTAGGACAACACCTAGGACGACAACATCTAGGACAACACCTAGGACGACAACAACACCTAGGACGACAACAACACCTAGGACGACAACACCTAGGACGACAACATCTAGGACGACAACATCTAGGACAACACCTAGGACAACAACATCTAGGACAACACCTAGGATGACAACACCTAGGACAACACCTAGGATGACAACACCTAGGACGACAACAGCTAGGACGACAACAACACCTAGGACGACAACACCTAGGACAACACCTAGGATGACAACACCTAGGACGACAACAGCTAGGACGACAACAACACCTAGGACGACAACACCTAGGACAACAACACCTAGGACGACAACACCTAGGATGACAACATCTAGGACAACACCTAGGACGACAACAACACCTAGGACGACAACACCTAGGACAACAACACCTAGGACGACAACACCTAGGACGACAACATCTAGGACAACACCTAGGACAACAACAACACCTAGGACAACAACACCTAGGACAACACCTAGGACGACAACACCTAGGACGACAACACCTAGGACGACAACAACACCTAGGACGACAACAACACTTAGGACGACAACACCTAGGACAACAACACCTAGGACGACAACAACACCTAGGACGACAACATCTAGGACGACACCTAGGACAACAACAACACCTAGGAGGACAATAACACCTAGGACGACAACAACACCTAGGACGACAACACCTCGGACAACACCTAGGACGACAACAACACCTAGGACGACAACACCTAGGACAACACCTAGGACGACAACAACACCTAGGAGGACAAAATGGTTTGAAGAACAAAATTACGCAGAGGACGTGAGAGAGGAAAATGGCACCAGGAGGTGTCGGTGTTTCAGCAGCCGTGCTCACCTATGTGATATTTCTAAATCTTGCGGGTTTAACTGATACCTCCTACTGCTTTCACAGCGGAAGTTTTAATGGAATACCGACAACAGAAAGTCAAGGTCCGATTGGAAAGTATAACAAACATTTTGGTTTCGGAAAAGCAATATTGATAAGCACCTTGGCACATTGCCCTGAGTACAACCGTGATCAATCCAAAGCTAAACCAAACAAACGGAATGTTGACGCGTGCAGGTTTATGATGGCGATGTGCCTCCTGTTATCCGGAGACATACACCAATGCCCAGGCCCAGTTCACGTGATGGCGGTGAAGGAGGCTCAAGCACGGCGGATCATGGGAGCAACAACAGCCTCCCACAGGCAGGCATGGCCAGCAGAGAACCTGCTGGCTTTACCTGTGTCTCTGCTGAGTCTGCGTGCTCTTGCTGTCCGGGGGCTACGAGGAGGCCGGGGGCCACAGTGCCGGGCGCGGAGAGTCGGGTGGAAGAGTTGGTGTGGCGGCGATCGATGTCTGGGTGACTCGCGGACGGCTGGGAGGTGATGGACGGCGTTCTGGGAGCCGGAGGCGGAGGGCGACTGCGAAAGCTTGCCTTGGGGGACTACCAGCGCTGGAGCCGAGCCTGGAGGCTAACGTGACGGCAGACAGCACCATGGGTTTGTTGGATCCGTGTGATTCGACATCTTGATGGCAGGCGGCCACTGCACTGACTGAGCCACGGCTTGCTCCGACTAATGATGACATCTGCTCAGGTAGTCAACGTGGAATTGGAACGATCACCCAAAACGTAAATAAGAAACTGCTAAATCCCGCGATCTCAAAGAACAGGAAGTGGGCTGTCTTCACAACTGTCAATCATTCAAGAACAGTGTGGGATCCTACAGTTAAGGCAAAAGGTCTCCTAGGTGGGCATCTAAACATAAGAAGTATTCAATCTAAAAGTGATCAAGTCCATCATCTTTTGCTTGATTCCAATTTAGACTTTCTTTGTCTATCTGAGACCTGGCTCCATAAAAATGCTCCATCAGCAGCAATAACCGTGCCAGGTTACAACATGTACAGGAGAGATAGGGTAGGATCTAAGGGTGGTGGTGTCATGATCTATGTGAGAGATCATATCCAGTGTAATGAAATCCAGTGGTCTGTCTGTAAAGACTTGGAATGTATAGGTCTTCATATCATTTTATCACCACAAATGTCTTTCGCTTATTGTAATTTATCGGCCTCCCTCTTCCAAAAACAGTTTCTATGAGGAATTTGAGAAACTTTTAAAAGAATGTAATTTTAGTAAAGAGGTCATTATTATGGGTGATTTTAACATAAACTGGGAGGAAAAATCATCTAGAAAGAATCTTAAAAGGATAACTGATGACTTTGACCTTGTTCAGATGGTCAGTGGGCCCACAAGACTAACCAATTCTTCCAGGACCCAAATTGATTTAATATTTAGTAATAGGCCTGATAGAGTTCTAAAAACTCTCAACATGGTAACTGGACTTTCTGACCACAATCTAACTCTGGTAGTCAGGAAACTAACCAGCAAGCGGTTTAGGCCTTTGGTCAGGGAGGATGAATCCTTTAGAATCCCCAAAAGAAATCTAGATATCTTTCATCATACTCTTCAACTTATTGATTGGGATGATCTACTGTTGGGAATAGACATCGAGGAAGACAGTAAAACATTCTCAGATAAATTAGAGAACACTATGAAGGATTTCAGTTGCAAATTTAGGCACAAACATATCAAACACTCTGTTCCTTGGATGAATGATGATATCTTAAAAATAATGAAAGAACGGGATTCTGCCTTAAAAACTGCAATTAAAAATAAATCGAGCCATGACAGACAACATTTTGTTTTGCTAAGGAACAGAGTGGAAATGAAATTAAGAAAGGCTAAGGCAGATTTCTTCCTGACTGTAATAGAAAAAGCGAGAGGTGAAACTAAAATGGTCTGGGATCAGTTACACAAGCTAATGGGACATCCCAACAAAGTAAGGAAGCTGCAAGAACTTAACATTAATGGTAAACTGTCAAATAATCCAGTTGAAATAGCAAAAGCTTTCAATCACTATTTCATTGATTCTGTTGCTACCATTGCTAAATGTTTCTCCCCTGAGATTAGACCTGTCTGTACAGTAAATACATTGGAGCCAACTTTCATCATAAGAAATGTCACTCATTCAGATGTCACAAGAATAATCAGTTCTCTTAAACCATCCAAAACTAAAGATACATTTGGTATGGATGCCGTTATGCTCAAAACTCTTACCAAAACGCTAATAAATCCCATCAGCAATATCATCAACCTCTCAGAACATGTTTCCCAGTGTTTGGAAGTCGGCTGCTGTTATTCCAGTATTCAAAGAAGGAGATCGCCTTTCTCCCTCTAATTACAGACCAATCAGTATCCTGCCTACAATATCAAAGGTTGCAGAAAAGTTGGTAGCTGAGCAAATGATCTGCCATTTGAAAAACAGTCCCTTTGCCCTTCATCCAATGCAATTCGGCTTTAGAGCCAATTATTCCACTGAGACGGCCACCTGTTTCTTCACTGAAAAAAAATCAAAATTGTACTGGACAAAGGGGGTGTTGTTGGAGTTGTGTATCTTGATCTCAAGAAGGCATTTGACACTGTAAATCATAGTATTCTTTTGTCTAAATTGCACAGTTACAACTTCTCCTCAGGTACACTTAAATGGATGGAATCAATCCGCTGCCCTCCGCTTGTCCACAGGTGTCCCACAAGGATCTGTCCTGGGCCCATTATTATTTTCCTTATATATTAATGATCTGCCATCAGTTTGTCCTCATTCCAACATTCAAATGTATGCCGATGACACTGTCATTTATTTGCATGGCAGCAATTTGGGAGATGTAGCAAAAGAACTCACTACATCCATGGCTAATGTGACTACTTGGTTAACGCAATGTTGTTTACAACTCAATATATCCAAAACTGTGTGTATGTTTTTTACCAAAAGAAACTCTGATAGTGTAGAACCGGATGTTTTTGTATCTGGGGAGAGGCTAAAGGTTGTATCTGAATACAAGTACCTGGGAGTACTTTTTGATTCAAATCTGTCTTTCAAATCACAGGTGAAAAAAGTTTGTAATCGGGTAAAATACAATCTATCAATTTCCGATTCTCGCGCAACTACATGTCAACAGAGGCAGCTAAAACATTCATGCATTCAATGGTTATTTCCCACATGACCTACTGTTTAACAACCTGGTCACATGCTAGTGCCACTACGCTCAAACCATTACAGTCATTATACAAGCGGACGCTCAAAACTATTGATTAAAAAAAAGTTCTGTCACATCATTGTCCTATACTAAAAAAATACAACTTGCTTAGTTGGGATAACTTGATTAAATATGTGCACGTCTGTCTGATGTACAAAATCATACATGGATTGACCTCTCCTCCTCTCAAACAATTTGTCACCACACGAACTGGATATCGGCTCACGAGAGGAGCAGCGAGAGGGGATTGTATCGTCCCTCTCAGGAAAAGTGCTTTTAGTCATGCTGCTTTCTCAGTACAAGCAGCAGTTGACTGGAACTACATTCCAGGATCTATCAGAGAGCTACAATCATTCAACTCTTTTAAAGCAGAAACAAAGAAATGGTACATTACTACCCAGCTCTGTCAGCACTAGACTGTAACGGCTCCTCCCTCCTCCATCTGCCCAGGTTGGACTTTCATTTTGTCTGTCTGTCAGTTGTTGTCTGTCTGTTGTCCGGTCTCTGTATGTCTTGACTTGCTGGTCGGTCGTTTTACTCCACCTGTCTCCTCTTGTCGTTCACCTGTTTGCAGTTATATGTCACATTTAGTCTGTAAGCTTTTACATTGTATCTCTGACATTATGTTTTTATTCTGTCCATTTTAACATTGTACTCCCTTATTTTATTTGCTTTATCTGTAGATTGTATTTGTAATCTTATGTTTTTAGGTTTGTTCTTAACATCAGCAACATTGGGACTACAGATGAAAAATAGCCTCTTGGCTAACTCTGGCACATTTACTGCAAAGTTTTTATTAATGTGCACTGTCCCTTATTAAATAAACCATTATAAAATAAAAAAATAAAAAATAAAAAAAACAACACCTAGGAGGACAACAACACCTAGGACAACAACAACACCTAGGACGACGACAACAACACCTAGGACGACAACACCTAGGACGACAACAACACCTAGGAGGACAACAACACCTAGGACAACAACAACACCTAGGACGACAACAACACCTAGGAGGACAACAACACCTAGGAGGACAACAACACCTAGGACAACAACACCTAGGAGGACAACACCTAGGACAACAACAACACCTAGGACGACAACAAGACCTAGGACGACAACAACACCTAGGACAACAACAACACCTAGGACGACAACAAGACCTAGGACGACAACACCTAGGACGACAACAACACCTAGGACAACAACAACACCTAGGACGACAACAACACCTAGGACGACAACACCTAGGACGACAACATCTAGGACGACAACACCTAGGACGACAACACCTAGGACGACAACATCTAGGACAACACCTAGGACGACAACAACACCTAGGACGACAACACCTAGGACAACACCTAGGACGACAACAACACCTAGGACGACAACACCTAGGACAACAGGCGACAACAACACCTGGGGCGACAACAACACCTGGGGCGACAACACCTGGGGCGACAACATCTAGGACAACACCTAGGACGACAACATCTAGGACAACACCTAGGATGACAACACCTAGGACAACACCTAGGATGACAACACCTAGGACGACAACAGCTAGGACGACAACAACACCTAGGACGACAACACCTAGGACGACAACACCTAGGACGACAACATCAACACCTAGGACGACAACAACACCTAGGACGACAACACCTAGGACAACAACACCTAGGACGACAACATCTAGGACAACACCTAGGACAACAACAACACCTAGGACGACAACACCTAGGACGACAACACCTAGGACGACAACATCTAGGACAACAACAACACCTAGGACGACAACACCTAGGACGACAACACCTAGGACGACAACATCTAGGACAACACCTAGGACGACAACACCTAGGACAACACCTAGGACGACAACACCTAGGACGACAACAGCTAGGACGACAACAGCTAGGACGACAACAACACCTAGGACGACAACAACACTTAGGACAACAACACCTAGGACGACAACAACACCTAGGACGACAACATCTAGGACGACACCTAGGACAACAACAACACCTAGGAGGACAACAACACCTAGGACGACAACACCTCGGACAACACCTAGGACGACAACAACACCTAGGACGACAACACCTAGGACGACAACAACACCTAGGAGGACAACAACACCTAGGAGGACAACAACACCTAGGACAACAACACCTGGGGCGACAACAACACCTGGGGCGACAACACCTGGGGCGACAACAACACCTGGGGCGACAACACCTGGGAGGACAACAACACCTGGGACAACAACAACACCTGGGACGACAACAACACCTGGGAGGACAACACCTGGAGGACAACAACACCTAGGGACAACAACACCTGGGAGGACAACACCTGGGACAACAACACCTAGGACAACAAGACCTAGGACGACAACACCTAGGACGACAACAACACCTAGGACAACAACAACACCTAGGACGACAACAAGACCTAGGACGACAACACCTAGGACGACAACAACACCTAGGACAACAACAACACCTAGGACGACAACACCTAGGACGACAACACCTAGGACAACAACACCTAGGACGACAACACCTAGGACGACAACAACACCTAGGACGACAACACCTAGGACGACAACATCTAGGACGACAACACCTAGTACGACAACACCTAGGACGACAACATCTAGGCCAACACCTAGGACGACAACAACACCTAGGACGACAACACCTAGGACGACAACACCTAGGACAACACCTAGGACGACAACACCTAGGACAACACCTAGAACGACAACAACACCTAGGACGACAACAACACCTAGGACGACAACAACACTTAGGACGACAACACCTAGGACAACAACACCTAGGACGACAACACCTAGGACGACAACACCTAGGACGACACCTAGGACAACAACAACACCTAGGAGGACAACAACACCTAGGAGGACAACAACACCTAGGACAACAACAACACCTAGGACGACAACAACACCTAGGAGGACAACAACACCTAGGACAACAACACCTAGGACAACAACAACACCTAGGAGGACAACAACACCTAGGAGGACAACAACAACACCTAGGACGACAACAACACCTAGGAGGACAACAACAACACCTAGGACGACAACAAGACCTAGGACGACAACACCTAGGACGACAAGACCTAGGACGACAACACCTAGGACAACAACAACACCTAGGACGACAACAACACCTAGGACGACAACACCTAGGACGACAACACCTAGGAAGACAACACCTAGGACGACAACAACACCTAGGACGACAACATCTAGGACGACAACATCTAGGACAACAACACCTAGGACGACAACACCTAGGACGACAACATTTAGGACAACACCTAGGACGACAACAACACCTAGGACGACAACACCTAGGACGACAACACCTAGGACAACACCTAGGACGACAACAACACCTAGGACGACAACAACACCTAGGACGACAACACCTAGGACGACAACAACACCTAGGACGACAACACCTAGGACGACAACAACACCTAGGACGACAACAACTAGGACGACAACACCTAGGACGACAACACCTAGGACGACAACATCTAGGACAACACCTAGGACGACAACACCTAGGACGACGACAACAACTAGGACGACAACACCTAGGACAACAACACCTAGGACAACACCAACACCTAGGACAACAACACCTAGGACAACACCTAGGACAACAACACCTAGGACAACAACACCTAGGACGACAACACCTAGGACGACAACACCACCTAGGACGACAACAACACCTAGGAGGACAACAACACCTAGGACGACAACATCACCTAGGACAACAACACCTAGGACGACAACAACACCTAGGACGACAACACATAGGATGACAACACCTAGGACAACATCTAGGACAACAACAACACCTAGGACGACAACACCTAGGACAACACCTAGGACGACAACACCTAGAACAACACCTAGGACGACAACACCTAGGACGACAACACCTAGGAGGACAACACCTAGGATGACAACAACACCTAGGACGACAACACCTAGGACAACCTCTAGGACAACAACAACACCTAGGACGACAACACCTAGGACAACAACAACACCTAGGACGACAACACCTACGACAACACCTAGGACAACAACAACACCTAGGACAACAACAACACCTAGGAGGACAACAACACCTAGGACGACAACACCTACAACAACACCTAGGAGGACAACAACACCTAGGACGACAACACCTACAACAACACCTAGGACGACAACACCTAGGACGACAACACCTAGGACGACAACATCTAGGACAACACCTAGGACAACAACAACACCTAGGAGGACAACAACACCTAGGACGACAACAACACCTAGGACGACAACACCTAGGACGACAAAACCTAGGACAACACCTAGGACGACAACAACACCTAGGACGACATCTAGGACAACAACAACACCTAGGAGGACAACAACACCTAGGACGACAACAACACCTAGGACAACAACAATACCTAGGAGGACAACAACACCTAGGACGACAACACCTAGGACGACAACAACACCTAGGACGACAACACCTAGGACAACAACAACACCTAGGAGGACAACAACACCTAGGAGGACAACAACACCTAGGACAACAACAACACCTAGGACGACAACAAGACCTAGGACGACAACACCTAGGACAACGACAACACCTAGGACAACAACAACACCTAGGACGACAACAACACCTAGGAGGACAACACCTAGGACAACAACAACACCTAGGACGACAACACCTAGGACAACAACAACACCTAGGAGGACAACAACACCTAGGACAACAACAACACCTAGGATGACAACACTTAGGACGACAACAACACCTAGGAGGACAACAACACCTAGGACAACAACAACAACTAGGACAACAACAACACCTAGGACGACAACACCTAGGACAACACCTAGGACGACAACAACACCTAGGAGGACAACAACACCTAGGACGACAACAACACCTAGGACGACAACACCTAAGACACCAACAACACCTAGGACAACAACACCTAGGACAACAACAACACCAAAAGGACAACAACACCTAGGACGACAACAACACCTAGGACGACAACACCTAGGACAACAACAACACCTAGGAGGACAACAACACCTAGGATGACAACAACACCTAGGACGACAACACCTAGGACAACAACAACACCTAGGACGACAACACCACCTAGGACGACAACACCTAGGACAACAACAACACCTAGGAGGACAACAACACCTAGGACAACAACAACACCTAGGACGACAACAACACCTAGGACAACAACACCTAGGACGACAACACCTAGGACGACAACAACACCTAGGAGGACAACAACACCTAGGACAACAACACCTAGGACGACAACACCACCTAGGACGACAACACCTAGGAGGACAACAACACCTAGGATAACAACAACTCCTAGGAGGACAACAACACCTAGGAGAACAACACGTAGGACAACAACAACACCTAGGACGACAACAACACCTAGGACAACACCTAGGACACCAACAACACCTAGGACAACAACAACACCTAGGACGACAACACCTCGGACAACAACAACACCTAGGAGGACAACAACACCTAGGACGACAACAACACCTAGGACAACAACAACAACACCTAGGACGACAACAACAACTAGGAGGACAACAAAACCTAGGACAACAACAACACCTAGGACGACAACAACACCTAGGACAACACCTAGGACGACAACAACACCTAGGATGACAACACCTAGGACAACAACAACACCTAGGACGACAACAACACCTAGGACGACAACACCTAGGACAACAACAACACCTAGGACGACAACACCTAGGACAACAACAACACCTAGGAGGACAACAACACCTAGGAGGACAACAACACCTAGGAGGACAACAACACCTAGGACAACAACAACACCTAGGACGACAACAACACCTAGGACAACACCTAGGACGACAACTAGGACAACACCTAGGACGACAACTGTATTGATCTCAATCGACAATCGCTGATTTTCCCAGCTGCTCCTGAACGCATCATCTCACTCTTCCGGTAAGCTCTGGTTGCCAGCTCAACAGCGAGCATGACTTCTTCTTCTCTCCCTCCCGCTCCCTCTTGCTCAGTGTGTCTCATGTATAGTTATCCCCCTGCCTCCCTTAATGATAACGATACATGCAACAAGTGTAGTTTATTTGCTAGGTTGGAGGCAGGTCTAAGTGGGTTAGATGCACGGCTCCGCGCTATCGAAGCTCAGACAGCTATGCTAGTTAGCCCGCCCTCTCCCGTAGCTGGCGCGGAGCTACAGTCAGCTGTTAGCTGTTCTCCGGTGGTGCCCGATCAGCGGGATCGTGGGTAACTGTTCGCAGGAGTAGTAAGTCTACACAGAAGCCCGCTGTGCACCAACCACTTCACGTTTCCAACCAGTTTTCCCTGCTCAGCGACACACCCGCTGAGGAACACACCCTGGTTATCGGGAGCTCTATAGTCAGGAACGTGAAAATAGCGGCTACGGACCAGAGTCGTGTGCCTCCGGGGCCAGAGCGGGCGTCGTGGAGTCTTGGTTGAAGCTGCTGGCTAAGGATAAGCGGAGTTACAGTCAGATTGTAATACACGCGGTGGTAATGGCGCCCGAGCCGTCGGTCGGAAATCACTAAAATTAATGTGGAATCGGTGTGTGCTTATGCCAAGGCGTTGTCGGACACCGTAATTTTCTCTGGCCCTCTCCCAAATTTGCAGACAGGCGAATTGTATAGCCGAATGTCGTCTTTCAACCGCTGGCTGTCGAGGTGGTGCCCAGCGAATAATGTGGGCTACGTAGACAACTGGAAGACTTTCTGGGTAAATCCTGATCTGATGAGGAGGCGGCATCCATCCCACGTTGGACGGAGGCGTCTCATTTCTGCGAATATGACCAAGTTGATCACGGACTTAATCTATGACAACCCAGGGTTCAGATCAGGAACCGGGAGCAGAGTTGTAGTTTAACACCCTTCTCTGCTCTTCCATTCGAGCAGTTACCCACCCATGACTTCAGAGTAGAGACTGTGTCTGTCCCACGGCCACTTCAATTAAATAAATCAAAAGTAAGCAGAAGAGGAGTCGTACACAATAACCTTATACAAGTTAACACCATTATTTCAGCAGTGCAACAAAATAGGTCTATTAAATGTGGTCTCCTAAATATTCGATCTCTGTCATCTAAAGCTGTGTTACTAAATGATTTAATATCAGATAATCACATTGATTTATGTTGCCTAACTGAAACCTGGCTGAGCCATGAAGAATATGTCTGCCTGAATGAATCGACTCCTCCAAGTCATATTAATACTCACATTCCTCGAGGCACCGGTCGAGGAGGTGGAGCAGCCATCTTTGCATCGAGCCTATTAATTAATTCTCAACCAAATTTACACTACACCTCATTTGAAAGCCTTGTTCTTAGTCTTTCATCCAACCTGGAAAACACTACAGCCAATTCGATTTGTGATTCTGTACCGGCCACCAGGTCCATATTCAGAGTTTATATCTGAATTCTCAGAATTTATATCAAGTTTGGTTCTTAAAACCGATAAAGTTATTATTGTTGGAGATTTTAATATCCATGTGGATGTTGATAATGATTGCCTTAGTGCTGCATTCATCTCCTTGTTGGACTCGATTGGCTTCTGTCAGAGAGTACAGAAACCCACCCACAGCTTTGGCCACACGCTTGATCTTGTTCTTACTTATGGCGTTGACATTGAGCATTTGAACGTCTTCCCACAGAATCCTCTTCTGTCAGACCACAACCTCATAACTTTTGAATTTATACTACCGAAAAGTACTCCATTAGTAAAAAGTTTCTACACCAAATGACTAACTGGCAGTGCTGTAGCTAAATTTAAAGCGATTCCTTCTGTATTTGATTCGATACCACGTCTCAATATAACAGAGGACTCCTGGTCTAACTTTAGTCCGTCCCAGATTGATCATCTTGTTGACAGTGCCACAGGCTCCTTGAGAATGACACTGGACTCGATAGCCCCTCTGAAGAAGAAGACAGTGAGGAAGAGGAGGTTTGCTCCCTGGTATAACCCTCAGACCCGCAAACTAAAGCACACGCCCCGAAAGCTTGAGCGCATATGGCGTTCAACTAATCTCAAGAAGAATCCGGCAGGTTGGCGAGATAGTCTTAAAACATATAAGAAGGCCCTCCGTAATGCCAGAGCAGCCTATTACTCATCAGTAATAGAAAAAAATAAAAACAACCCCAGGTTTCTCTTCAGCACTGTAGCCAGGCTGACAGAGAGTCACAGCTCTGTGGGCGAGCATTCCTATAAACCTTAGTGGTAATGACTTTATGAACTTCTTTAATGAAAAGATTTTAACTATTAGGGACAAGATTAATATTCTCTTGCCCATAACCAGTGCCAATCTGTCCTCAAGTGGAATGGCCTTGAAACCGCTGTATGCCCTGGTGTATTTGGGCTTTTCTCCCATCAACCGTGACCAATTATCTTCAACGCTTTCTACTTCGTACACGTCTACCTGTCTCTTGGACCCCATCCCGCCGAGGCTGCTTAAGGCGTGTTGCCTTTAATGGCGGCTCTCTATTAGATATTATCAATGTGTCTCTGCTAACAGGCCACGTACCACACTCCTTCAAGGTGGCTGTTATTAAACCTCTCCTGAAGAAGCCCACTCTGGATCCAGAGGTGTTGGCTAACTACAGACGAATCTCTAACCTCCTTCCTCTCCAAGATCCTTGAAAGTGGTCGCAAATCAGTTGTGCGACTTTCTACATCATAATAGTTTATTTGAGAAATTTCAATCAGGATTTAGAAAACACCACAGCACCGAGACGGCACTGGTGAAAATTACAAATGACCTCTTAATGGCAGCAGATAAAGGACTCCTCTCTGTACTGGTCTTGTTAGACCTTAGTCCTGATAGAGGACTCCTCTCTGTACTGGTCTTGTTAGACCTTAGTGCTGATAGAGGACTCCTCTCTGTCCTGGTCTTGTTAGACCTTAGTGCTGATAGAGGACTCCTCTCTGTCCTGGTCTTGTTAGACCTTAGTGCTGCATTCGACACCATTGACCATGACATCCTGTTACAGAGACTGGAGCAGTCGATTGGCATTTCAGGCACGGCACTAATTTGGTTTAAATCCTATTTATCAGATCGATCTCAGTTTGTATTTGTAAACGATGGCGCTCGATAACCACCAGCGTTAATCACGGAGTTCCACAAGGTTCCGTGCTTGGACCAATTTTATTTACCTTATACATGCTTCCTTTGGGCAATATTATCAGGAAACACTCCATAAACTTTCATTGTTATGCAGATGATACTCAACTATATCTATCGATAAAACCAGAGGAGAGCAACCAACTCTGTAAAATTCAAGCATGTCTTAAAGACATAAAAACATGGATGACCTGCAACTTCTTGATGTTAAACTCAGACAAAACCGAGTAATTTTAATCGGCCCTGAGCACCTCAGAGATCAATTATCTGGTGATGTGGATTCTGTAGGCGGCATTGCCCTGGCATCCAACACCACTGTAAAGAATCTTGGCGTTATCTTTGATCGGGACTTGTCCTTTAACTCCCGTTAAAGCAAATCTCAAGGACTGCATTCTTTCATCGTAATATTTCAAAAATCAGGCACATCTTGTCTCAAAAGATGCAGAAAAATTGGTTCAGCGTTCGTTGCTTGAGACTGGATTACTGCAACTCCTTATTATCAGGCTGCTCTAATAAATCTCTTAGGTCCCTCCAGTTGATCCAGAATGCTGCAGCTCGTGTTCTCACTAAAACTAAGAAAAGAGATCACATCACTCCTGCACTAGCTGCTCTGCACTGGCTCCCAGTAAAATCAAGAATCACTTTAAAATTCTTCTCTTAACCTACAAAGCCTTGATTGGTGATGCTCCATCATATCTTAAGGAGCTTGTAGTACCATATTGCCCCACTAGAGAGCTACCCTCACTAAATGCGGGACTACTTGTAGTTCCTAGAGTCTTAAAAAGTAGAATGGGAGCCAGAGCCTTTAGTTATCAAGCTCCTCTTTTATGGAACCTGCTTCCAATTTCAGTCCGGGAGGCAGACACAGTCACCTCGTTTAAGTAGACTTAAGACCTTCCTTTTGACAGAGCTTATAGTTAGGGGCTGAATCAGGTTTGTCCTGGTCCAGCCCTTGATATGCTGCTATAGGCTTATAGCTGCCGGGGACGTTTTAGGATGCACTGAGTACCTATCTCCTCTTTTTCTCTCCTTAAGGATGAATGTTCATCTCTCAATCACATGTTACTAACTCTGCTTTCTCCCGGAGTCGCTTTTGACTTCACGTCTCATGGGGTCGCCGGACCCTATGAGACGGCATAGATCCTATCTGCCTGATGGATCGTCTGGGTCGTGGAATTCCTGCTCATGACTGCGCCACTGTCCTGTTGAGACTCCGCCCACTGTTGAGACTCCGCCCACTCCTCCTCCCCACCGCCATCTGCCTGATGGATCGTGGAGGTCTCCATCGTGGAATATGCCTCCTATGAACTATTCATACACTCTGTCATATTCATTGAATGTATTTTAACTCTAAATCTGTCCTTCTGGTCACATTACATCTATTGCATCTGTCCATCCTAGGAGAGGGATCCTCCTCTGTTGCTCTCCTCAGGTTTCTTCCCTTTTTTTCCCCCTGAAGGGTTATTTGGGAGTTTTTCCTGGTCCGATGTGAGGTTTTGGGGCAGGGATGTCTATGTGTACAGATTGTAAAGCACTCTGAGACAAATTTGTAATTTGTGAAATTGGGCTATACAAATAAACTGAATTGAATTGAACAACACCTAGGACGACAACAACACCTAGGAGGACAACAACACCTCGGACAACAACAACACCTCGGACAATGACAACACCTAGGACGACAACACCTAGGACAACAACAACACCTAGGACGACAACACCACCTAGGAGGACAACAACACCTAGGAGGACAACAACACCTAGGACAACAACAACACCTAGGACAACACCTAGGACGACAACAACACCTAGGAGGACAACACCTAGGACGACAACAACACCTAGGACGACAACACCTAGGACAACAACACCTAGGACAACAACAACACCTAGGACGACAACACCTAGGACAACAACACCTAGGACAACAACAACACCTAGGACGACAACACCTAGGAGGACAACAACACCTAGGAGGACAACAACACCTAGGACAACAACAACACCTAGGACGACAACACCTAGGACAACACCTAGGACGACAACAACACCTAGGACGACAACAACACCTAGGAGGATAACAACACCTCGGACAACAACACCTAGGACGACAACACCTAGGACGACAACAACACCTAGGACGACAACACCTAGGACGACAACAACACCTAGGATGACAACAACACCTAGGATGACAACACCTAGGATGACAACAACACCTAGGACAACACCTAGGACGACAACAACACCTAGGACTACACCTAGGACGACAACAACAGGTGTGTGAACGGGGTCTACCTGGGACCAGGTGTGTGAACGGGGTCTACCTGGGACCAGGTGTGTGAACGGGGTCTACCAGGGACCAGGTGTGTGAACGGGGTCTACCTGGGACCAGGTGTGTGAACGGGGTCTACCAGGGACCAGGTGTGTGAACGGGGTCTACCAGGGACCAGGTGTGAACGGGGTCTACCAGGGACCAGGTGTGTGAACGGGGTCTACCTGGGACCAGGTGTGTGAACGGGGTCTACCAGGGACCAGGTGTGTGAACGGGGTCTACCTGGGACCAGGTGTGTGAACGGGGTCTACCAGGGACCAGGTGTGTGAACGGGGTCTACCAGGGACCAGGTGTGTGAACGGGGTCTACCTGGGACCAGGTGTGAGCGGGGGCCATCTTTACCTGGGAGATGTAGTCGAACACAGAGCTGGGCTCGTAGTGCGACTTATAGTCCAGCTCGGTGGCGTCTCCGTGGTGGAAGTGGCCAAGGTGGTGGTGCTCAGACTTGATGTAGTCGAGGCCGCTGATCTCCATCTTGACCTGGTCCTGGCCGAGGTCGGCCGTGGCCAGAGGCTGGATCTCCGACAGGTCCACGGTCTGAATGCTGTCCAGGTCCCCGTCCTCCGGCTCGCTCTTCACACACGGCAGCATCGCCAGCGGCTCGGCGAGCTCCACCGCCGGCGACCCGAGCGCGGGGGGGCAGTCGGGCCCCGAGTCCAGAGGTGGGGGGGGAGAGCAGAGGCTCAAACACTCCGTCTCCAAGTCTGTCATGGTGAGGGGGCGGAGCTAACCCTCCTCGCCACGCTCCGGTTGGGCCGACGTATTGCCAACGCTTTCTCCCTCCTCTGTAGAAGTCTACCTGAGAGGGGGCGTGTCCTTTAGGAGTCCAACAAGGAGTCTCTGATGTCACCTCACGGGGCCCAGCCTGCACACAGAACCATGACCATGTATTTCATTGGCAGTAGGACATGTTACACACAACACCACGGCAGGGAGACCGTATGGCTCAATATCTGAAGGGTCAGCACTCCTCCAGTGAGGAGAACCACGACGACTCACCCAGCAGAGCGGCAGGGCTCTGCTGGAGCTGGGTCAGCATCATTCATGGAGTTACAGTAAAACACAACATGCACAAGAACACGAAGGAAGTATTGATCCATCAACATTAAGTTTGTTGACACTATGCATGTACTTTTACTACTTTAGTTTGTTGACACTATGCATGTACTTTTACTACTTTAGTTTGTTGACAATATGCATGTACTTTTACTACTTTAAATAGTTTGTTGACACTATGCATGTACTTTTACTACTTTAGTTTGTTGACACGATGCATGTACTTTTACTACTTTAGTTTGTTGACAATATGCATGTACTTTTACTACTTTAGTTTGTTGACACTATGCATGTACTTTTACTACTTTAGTTTGTTGACACGATGCATGTACTTTTACTACTTTAGTTTGTTGACACTATGCATGTACTTTTACTACTTTAGTTTGTTGACACTATGCATGTACTTTTACTACTTTAGTTTGTTGACACTATGCATGTACTTTTACTACTTTAGTTTGTTGACACTACGCATGTTCTTTTACTACTTTAGTTTGTTGACAATATGCATGTACTTTTACTACTTTAGTTTGTTGACAATATGCATGTACTTTTACTACTTTAGTTTGTTGACACTATGCATGTACTTTTACTACTTTAGTTTGTTGACACAATGCATGTACTTTTACTACTTTAGTTTGTTGACACTATGCATGTACTTTTACTACTTTAGTTTGTTGACACTATGCATGTACTTTTACGACTTTAGTTTGTTGACACTATGCATGTACTTTTACTACTTTAGTTTGTTGACACTATGCATGTACTTTTACTACTTTAGTTTGTTGACAATATGCATGTACTTTTACTACTTTAGTTTGTTGACACTATGCATGTACTTTTACGACTTTAAATAGCTTGTTGACACTATGCATGTACTTTTACTACTTTAGTTTGTTGACAATATGCATGTACTTTTACTACTTTAAATAGTTTGTTGACACTATGCATGTACTTTTACTACTTTAGTTTGTTGACAATATGCATGTACTTTTACTACTTTAGTTTGTTGACAATATGTATGTACTTTTACTACTTTAAATAGTTTGTTGACACTATGCATGTACTTTTACTACTTTAGTTTGTTGACACTATGCATGTACTTTTACTACTTTAAATAGTTTGTTGACACTATGCATGTACTTGTACTACTTTAAATAGTTTGTTGACACGATGTATGTACTTTTACTACTTTAGTTTGTTGACACTATGCATGTACTTTTACTACTTTGTATAGTTTGTTGACACGATGCATGTACTTTTACTACTTTAGTTTGTTGACACTTTGCATGTACTTTTACTACTTTAGTTTGTTGACAATATGCATGTACTTTTACCACTTTAAATAGTTTGTTGACACTATGCATGTACTCTTACTACTTTAAATAGTTTGTTGACACTATGCATGTACTTTTACTACTTTAGTTTGTTGACAATATGCATGTATTTTTACTACTTTAAATAGTTTGTTGACAACATGCATGTACTTTTACTACTTTAAGTAGTTTGTTGACACTATGCATGTACTTTTACTACTTTAGTTTGTTGACACTATGCATGTACTTTTACTACTTTAGTTTGTTGACAATATGCATGTACTTTTACGACTTTAGTTTGTTGACAATATGCATGTACTTTTACTACTTTAGTTTGTTGACACTACTTTATGTTGTTGTCGTCCTAGGTGTTGTTGTTGTCCTAGGTGTTGTTGTCGTCCTAGGTGTTGTTGTCCTCCTAGGTGTTGTTGTTGTCCGAGGTGTTGTCATCCTAGGTGTTGTTGTTGTCCTAGGTGTTGTTGTCCTAGGTGTTGTTGGTGTCCTAGGTGTTGTCCTAGGTGTTGTCGTCCTAGGTGTTGTTGTTGTCCTACGTGTTGTTCTCCTAGGTGTTGTTGTCCTCCTAGGAGATGCATGTACTTTTACTACTTTAGTTTGTTGACAATATGCATGTACTTTTACTACTTTACTTTGTTGACACTATGCATGTACTTTTACTACTTTAAATAGTTTGTTGACACGATGCATGTACTTTTACTACTTTAGTTTGTTGACACTTTGCATGTACTTTTACTACTTTAGTTTGTTGACAATATGCATGTACTTTTACCACTTTAAATAGTTTGTTGACACTATGCATGTACTCTTACTACTTTAAATAGTTTGTTGACACTATGCATGTACTTTTACTACTTTAGTTTGTTGACAATATGCATGTATTTTTACTACTTTAAATAGTTTGTTGACAACATGCATGTACTTTTACTACTTTAAGTAGTTTGTTGACACTATGCATGTACTTTTACTACTTTAGTTTGTTGACACTATGCATGTACTTTTACTACTTTAGTTTGTTGACAATATGCATATACTTTTACTACTTTAGTTTGTTGACAATATGCATGTACTTTTACTACTTTAGTTTGTTGACAATATGCATGTACTTTTACACTTTTAGTTTGTTGACAATATGCATGTACTTTTACTACTTTAGTTTGTTGACACTACTTTATGTTGTTGTCGTCCTAGGTGTTGTTGTTGTCCTAGGTGTTGTTGTCCTGGTGAGTCAAGTGTTGTCGAGTGTTGTCATCAAATGTTGTTGTTGTCTAAATTGTTGTCAAAGGTGGTGTTAGGTGTTGTCTAAATGTTATTGTCGTCCTAGGTGTTGTTGTTGTCCTACGTGTTGTTCTCCTAGGTGTTGTTGTCCTCCTAGGAGATGCATGTACTTTTACTACTTTAGTTTGTTGACAATATGCATGTACTTTTACTACTTTAGTTTGTTGACAATATGCATGTACTTTTACTACTTTAGTTTGTTGACACTATGCATGTACTTTTACGACTTTAGTTTGTTGACACTATGAATGTACTTTTACTACTTTAGTTTGTTGACACTATGCATGTACTTTTACGACTTTAGTTTGTTGACACTATGCATGTACTTTTACTACTTTAGTTTGTTGACACTATGCATGTACTTTTACTACTTTAGTTTGTTGACAATATGCATGTACTTTTACTACTTTAAATAGTTTGTTGACAATATGCATGTACTTTTACTACTTTAGTTTGTTGACAATATGCATGTACTTTTACGACTTTAGTTTGTTGACACTATGCATGTACTTTTACTACTTTAGTTTGTTGACACTATGCATGTACTTTTACGACTTTAGTTTGTTGACACTATGCATGTACTTTTACTACTTTAAATAGTTTGTTGACACTATGCATGTACTTTACTCCTTTAGTTTGTTGACAATATGCATGTACTTTTACTACTTTAAATAGTTTGTTGACACTATGCATGTACTTTTACTACTTTAAATAGTTTGTTGACAATATGCATGTACTTTTACTACTTTACTTTGTTGACACTATGCATGTACTTTTACTACTTTAGTTTGTTGACACTATGCATGTACTTTTACGACTTTAGTTTGTTGACACTATGCATGTACTTTTACTACTTTAGTTTGTTGACAATATGCATGTACTGTTACTACTTTAAATAGTTTGTTGACACTATTCATGTACTTTTACTACTTTAGTTTGTTGACACTATGCATGTACTTTTACTACTTTAGTTTGTTGACAATATGCATGTACTGTTACTACTTTAAATAGTTTGTTGACACTATGCATGTACTTTTACTACTTTAGTTTGTTGACACTATGCATGTACTTTTACTACGGTTGTTGACAATATGCATGTACTTTTACTACTTTAAATAGTTTGTTGACACTATTCATGTACTTTTACTACTTTAGTTTGTTGACACTATGCATGTACTTTTACTACTTTAGTTTGTTGACACTATGCATGTACTTTACTCCTTTAGTTTGTTGACACTATGCATGTACTTTTACTACTTTAGTTTGTTGACACTATGCATGTACTTTTACTACTTTAAATAGTTTGTTGACACTATGCATGTACTTGTACTACTTTAAATAGTTTGTTGACACGATGTATGTACTTTTACTACTTTAGTTTGTTGACACTATGCATGTACTTTTACTACTTTAAATAGTTTGTTGACACGATGCATGTACTTTTACTACTTTAGTTTGTTGACACTTTGCATGTACTTTTACTACTTTAGTTTGTTGACAATATGCATGTACTTTTACCACTTTAAATAGTTTGTTGACACTATGCATGTACTCTTACTACTTTAAATAGTTTGTTGACACTATGCATGTACTTTTACTACTTTAGTTTGTTGACACTATGCATGTACTCTTACTACTTTAAATAGTTTGTTGACACTATGCATGTACTTTTTACTGGTTTGTTGACACTATGCATGTACTTTTACTACTTTAGTTTGTTGACAATATGCATGTACTTTTACTACTTTAAATAGTTTGTTGACACTATGCATGTACTTTTACTACTTTAGTTTGTTGACACTATGCATGTACTTTTACTACTTTAGTTTGTTGACAATATGCATGTACTTTTACTACTTTAAATAGTTTGTTGACACTATGCATGTACTTTTACTACTTTAGTTTGTTGACACTATGCATGTACTTTTACTACTTTAGTTTGTTGACACTATGCATGTACTTTACTCCTTTAGTTTGTTGACACTATGCATGTACTTTTACTACTTTAGTTTGTTGACACTATGCATGAACTTTTACTACTTTAGTTTGTTGACAATATGCATGTGCTTTTACTACTTTAAATAGTTTGTTGACACGATGCATGTACTTTTACTACTTTAGTTTGTTGACACTATGCATGTACTTTTACTACTTTAAATAGTTTGTTGACACGATGCATGTACTTTTACTACTTTAGTTTGTTGACACTTTGCATGTACTTTTACTTTAGTTTGTTGACAATATGCATGTACTTTTACCACTTTAAATAGTTTGTTGACACTATGCATGTACTCTTACTACTTTAAATAGTTTGTTGACACTATGCATGTACTTTTACTACTTTAGTTTGTTGACAATATGCATGTATTTTTACTACTTTAAATAGTTTGTTGACAACATGCATGTACTTTTACTACTTTAAGTAGTTTGTTGACACTATGCATGTACTTTTTACTACTTTAGTTTGTTGACACTATGCATGTACTTTTACTACTTTAGTTTGTTGACAATATGCATGTACTTTTACTACTTTAGTTTGTTGACAATATGCATGTACTTTTACTACTTTAGGTTTGTTGACAATATGCATGTACTTTTACGACTTTAGTTTGTTGACAATATGCATGTACTTTTACTACTTTAGTTTGTTGACACTACTTTATGTTGTTGTCGTCCTAGGTGTTGTTGTCCTCCTAGGTGTTGTTGTCGTGTTGTCATCTAGTGTTGTTCATCTAGGTGTTGTTGTCCTAGGTGTTGTTGGTGTCCTAGGTGTTGTCCTAGGTGTTGTTGTCGTCCTAGGTGTTGTTGTTGTCCTACGTGTTGTTCTCCTAGGTGTTGTTGTCCTCCTAGGAGATGCATGTACTTTTACTACTTTAGTTTGTTGACAATATGCATGTACTTTTACTACTTTAGTTTGTTGACAATATGCATGTACTTTTACTACTTTAAATAGTTTGTTGACACGATGCATGTACTTTTACTACTTTAGTTTGTTGACACTATGCATGTACTTTTACTACTTTAGTTTGTTGACAATATGCATGTACTTTTACCACTTTAAATAGTTTGTTGACACTATGCATGTACTCTTACTACTTTAAATAGTTTGTTGACACTATGCATGTACTTTTACTACTTTAGTTTGTTGACAATATGCATGTATTTTTACTACTTTAAATAGTTTGTTGACAACATGCATGTACTTTTACTACTTTAAGTAGTTTGTTGACACTATGCATGTACTTTTACTACTTTAGTTTGTTGACACTATGCATGTACTTTTACTACTTTAGTTTGTTGACAATATGCATGTACTTTTACTACTTTAGTTTGTTGACAATATGCATGTACTTTTACTACTTTAGTTTGTTGACAATATGCATGTACTTTTACGACTTTAGTTTGTTGACAATATGCATGTACTTTTACTACTTTAGTTTGTTGACACTACTTTATGTTGTTGTCGTCCTAGGTGTTGTTGTTGTCCTAGGTGTTGTTGTCGTCCTAGGTGTTGTTGTCGTCCTAGGTGTTGTTGTTGTCCTACGTGTTGTTCTCCTAGGTGTTGTTGTCCTCCTAGGAGATGCATGTACTTTTACTACTTTAGTTTGTTGACAATATGCATGTACTTTTACTACTTTAGTTTGTTGACAATATGCATGTACTTTTACGACTTTAGTTTGTTGACACTATGAATGTACTTTTACTACTTTAGTTTGTTGACACTATGCATGTACTTTTACTACTTTAGTTTGTTGACAATATGCATGTACTTTTACTACTTTAAATAGTTTGTTGACACTATGCATGTACTTTTACTACTTTAGTTTGTTGACAATATGCATACTACTTTACTACTTTAAATAGTTTGTTGACACTATGCATGTTTTACTTTTACTTTAGTTTGTTGACAATATGCATGTACTTTTACTACTTTAAATAGTTTGTTGACACTATGCATGTACTTTTACTACTTTAGTTTGTTGACAATATGCATGTACTTTTACTACTTTAAATAGTTTGTTGACACTATTCATGTACTTTTACTACTTTAGTTTGTTGACACTATGCATGTACTTTTACTACTTTAGTTTGTTGACAATATGCATGTACTTTTACTACTTTAAATAGTTTGTTGACACTATTCATGTACTTTTACTACTTTAGTTTGTTGACACTATGCATGTACTTTTACTACTTTAGTTTGTTGACACTATGCATGTACTTTTACTACTTTAGTTTGTTGACACTATGCATGTACTTTTACTACTTTAGTTTGTTGACAATATGCATGTACTTTTACTACTTTAGTTTGTTGACACTATGCATGTACTTTTACGACTTTAGTTTGTTGACACTATGCATGTACTTTTACTACTTTAGTTTGTTGACACTATGCATGTACTTTTACGACTTTAGTTTGTTGACACTATGCATGTACTTTTACTACTTTAGTTTGTTGACACTATGCATGTACTTTTACTACTTTAGTTTGTTGACACAATGCATGTACTTTTACTACTTTAGTTTGTTGACACTATGTACTTTTACTACTTTAGTTTGTTGACACTATGCATGTACTTTTACTACTTTAGTTTGTTGACACTATGCATGTACTTTTACTCCTTTAGTTTGTTGACACTATGCATGTACTTTTACTACTTTAAATAGTTTGTTGACACTATGCATGAACTTTTACTACTTTAGTTTGTTGACAATATGCATGTACTTTTACTACTTTAAATAGTTTGTTGACACTATGCATGTACTTTTACTACTTTAGTTTGTTGACAATATGCATGTACTTTTACTACTTTAAATAGTTTGTTGACACTATGCATGTACTTTTACTACTTTAGTTTGTTGACAATATGCATGTACTTTTACTACTTTAAATAGTTTGTTGACACTATTCATGTACTTTTACTACTTTAGTTTGTTGACACTATGCATGTACTTTTACTACTTTAGTTTGTTGACAATATGCATGTACTTTTACTACTTTAAATAGTTTGTTGACACTATTCATGTACTTTTACTACTTTAGTTTGTTGACAATATGCATGTACTTTTACTACTTTAGTTTGTTGACAATATGCATGTACTTTTACTACTTTAGTTTGTTGACAATATGCATGTACTTTTACTACTTTAGTTTGTTGACACTATGCATGTGCACTACGACTTTAAATAGCTTGTTGACACTATGCATGTACTTTTACTACTTTAGTTTGTTGACAATATGCATGTACTTTTACTACTTTAAATAGTTTGTTGACAATATGCATGTACTTTTACTACTTTAAATAGTTTGTTGACACTATGCATGTACTTTTACTTCTTTAGTTTGTTGACACTATGCATGTACTTTTACTACTTTAAATAGTTTGTTGACACTATGCATGTACTTTTACTACTTTAGTTTGTTGACAATATGCATGTACTTTTACGACTTTAGTTTGTTGACAATATGCATGTACTTTTACTACTTTAGTTTGTTGACACTATGCATGTACTTTTACTACTTTAGTTTGTTGACAATATGCATGTACTTTTACTACTTTAAATAGTTTGTTGACACTATGCATGTACTTTTACTACTTTAGTTTGTTGACACTATGCATGTACTTTTACTACTTTAGTTTGTTGACACTATGCATGTACTTTTACTTTAGTTTGTTGACACTATGCATGTACTTTTACTACTTTAGTTTGTTGACAATATGCATGTACTTTTACTACTTTAGTTTGTTGACACTATGCATGTACTTTTACTACTTTAGTTTGTTGACACTATGCGTACTTTTACTACTTTAGTTTGTTGACACTATGCATGTACTTTTACTACTTTAGTTTGTTGACACTATGCATGTACTTTTACTACTTTAGTTTGTTGACACTATGCATGTACTTTTACTACTTTAGTTTGTTGACACTATGCATGTACTTTTACTACTTTAGTTTGTTGACACTATGCATGTACTTTTACTACTTTAGTTTGTTGACACTATGCATACTTTTACTACTTTAGTTTGTTGACACTATGCATGTACTTTTACTACTTTAGTTTGTTGACACTATGCATGTGCACTTTTACTACTTTGGTTGTTGACACTATGCATGTACTTTTACTACTTTAGTTTGTTGACACTATGCATGTACTTTTACTACTTTAGTTTGTTGACACTATGCATGTACTTTTACTACTTTAGTTTGTTGACACTATGCATGTACTTTTACGACTTTAGTTTGTTGACACTATGCATGTACTTTTACTACTTTAGTTTGTTGACACTATGCATGTACTTTACTCCTTTAGTTTGTTGACAATATGCATGTACTTTTACTACTTTAGTTTGTTGACACAATGCATGTACTTTTACGACTTTAGTTTGTTGACACTATGCATGTACTTTTACTACTTTAGTTTGTTGACACTATGCATGTACTTTTACTACTTTAGTTTGTTGACACTATGCATGTACTTTTACTACTTTAGTTTGTTGACAATATGCATGTACTTTTACTACTTTAAATAGTTTGTTGACACTATGCATGTACTTTTACTACTTTAGTTTGTTGACAATATGCATGTACTTTTACTACTTTAAATAGTTTGTTGACACTATGCATGTACTTTTACTACTTTAAATAGTTTGTTGACACTATGCATGTACTTTTACTACTTTAAATAGTTTGTTGACACTATGCATGTACTTTTACTACTTTAGTTTGTTGACAATATGCATGTACTTTACTCCTTTAGTTTGTTGACAATATGCATGTACTTTTACTACTTTAGTTTGTTGACACTATGCATGTACTTTTACTACTTTAGTTTGTTGACACGATGCATGTACTTTTACTACTTTAGTTTGTTGACACTATGCATGTACTTTTACTACTTTAGTTTGTTGACACTATGCATGTACTTTTACTACTTTAGTTTGTTGACAATATGCATGTACTTTTACTACTTTAAATAGTTTGTTGACACTATTCATGTACTTTTACTACTTTAGTTTGTTGACACTATGCATGTACTTTTACTACTTTAGTTTGTTGACAATATGTATGTACTTTTACTACTTTAAATAGTTTGTTGACACTATTCATGTACTTTTACTACTTTAGTTTGTTGACACTATGCATGTACTTTTACTACTTTAGTTTGTTGACACTATGCATGTACTTTTACTACTTTAGTTTGTTGACAATATGCATGTACTTTTACTTTAGTTTGTTGACACTATGCATGTACTTTGACTTTAGTTTGTTGACAATATGCATGTACTTTTACTACTTTAGTTTGTTGACACTATGCATGTACTTTTACGACTTTAGTTTGTTGACACTATGCATGTACTTTTACTACTTTAGTTTGTTGACACTATGCATGTACTTTTACTACTTTAGTTTGTTGACACAATGCATGTACTTTTACTACTTTAGTTTGTTGACACTATGCATGTACTTTTACTACTTTAGTTTGTTGACACTATGCATGTACTTTTACTACTTTAGTTTGTTGACACTATGCATGTACTTTTACTCCTTTAGTTTGTTGACACTATGCATGTACTTTTACTACTTTAAATAGTTTGTTGACACTATGCATGAACTTTTACTACTTTAGTTTGTTGACAATATGCATGTACTTTTACTACTTTAAATAGTTTGTTGACACTATGCATGTACTTTTACTACTTTAGTTTGTTGACAATATGCATGTACTTTTACTACTTTAAATAGTTTGTTGACACTATGCATGTACTTTTACTACTTTAGTTTGTTGACAATATGCATGTACTTTTACTACTTTAAATAGTTTGTTGACACTATTCATGTACTTTTACTACTTTAGTTTGTTGACACTATGCATGTACTTTTACTACTTTAGTTTGTTGACAATATGCATGTACTTTTACTACTTTAAATAGTTTGTTGACACTATGCATGTACTTTTACTACTTTAGTTTGTTGACAATATGCATGTACTTTTACTACTTTAGTTTGTTGACAATATGCATGTACTTTTACTACTTTAGTTTGTTGACAATATGCATGTACTACTACTTTAGTTTGTTGAGACGATGCATGTACTACGACTTTAAATAGCTTGACACTATGCATGTACTTTTACTACTTTAGTTTGTTGACAATATGCATGTACTTTTACTACTTTAAATAGTTTGTTGACAATATGCATGTACTTTTACTACTTTAAATAGTTTGTTGACACAATGCATGTACTTTTAGTTTGTAGTTTGCTTTGTTGTTGACACTATGCATGTACTTTTACTACTTTAGTTTGTTGACACTATGCATGTACTTTTACTACTTTAGTTTGTTGACAATATGCATGTACTTTTACTACTTTAGTTTGTTGACACTATGCATGTACTTTTACTACTTTAGTTTGTTGACACTATGCATGTACTTTTACTACTTTAGTTTGTTGACACTATGCATGTACTTTTACTACTTTAGTTTGTTGACACTATGCATGTACTTTTACTACTTTAGTTTGTTGACACTATGCATGCTTTTACTACTTTAGTTTGTTGACACTATGCATGTACTTTTACTACTTTGGTTGTTGACAATATGCATGTACTTTGACTACTTTAGTTTGTTGACACTATGCATGGACTTTTACTACTTTGGTTTGTTGACACTATGCATGTACTTTTACTACTTTAGTTTGTTGACACTATGCATGTACTTTTACTACTTTAGTTTGTTGACACTATGCATGTACTTTTACTACTTTAGTTTGTTGACACTATGCATGTACTTTTACTACTTTAGTTTGTTGACACTATGCATGTACTTTTACTTTAGTTTGTTGACACTATGCATGTACTTTTACTACTTTAGTTTGTTGACACTATGCATGTACTTTTACTACTTTAGTTTGTTGACACTATGCATGTACTTTTACTACTTTAGTTTGTTGACACTATGCATGTACTTTTACTACTTTAAATAGTTTGTTGACACTATGCATGTACTTTTACGACTTTAGTTTGTTGACACTATGCATGTACTTTTACTACTTTAGTTTGTTGACACTATGCATGTACTTTTACGACTTTAGTTTGTTGACACTATGCATGTACTTTTACTACTTTAGTTTGTTGACACTATGCATGTACTTTTACGACTTTAGTTTGTTGACACTATGCATGTACTTTTACTACTTTAGTTTGTTGACACTATGCATGTACTTTTACTACTTTAGTTTGTTGACACTATGCATGTACTTTTACTACTTTAGTTTGTTGACAATATGCATGTACTTTTACTACTTTAAATAGTTTGTTGACACTATGCATGTACTTTTACTACTTTAGTTTGTTGACAATATGCATGTACTTTTACTACTTTAAATAGTTTGTTGACACTATGCATGTACTTTTACTACTTTAAATAGTTTGTTGACACTATGCATGTACTTTTACTACTTTAAATAGTTTGTTGACACTATGCATGTACTTTTACTACTTTAGTTTGTTGACAATATGCATGTACTTTTACTACTTTAGTTTGTTGACAATATGCATGTACTTTTACTACTTTAGTTTGTTGACACTATGCATGTACTTTTACTACTTTAGTTTGTTGACACGATGCATGTACTTTTACTACTTTAGTCTGACACTATGCATGTACTTTTACTACTTTAGTTTGTTGACACTATGCATGTACTTTACTCCTTTAGTTTGTTGACACTATGCATGTACTTTTACTACTTTAGTTTGTTGACAATATGCATGTACTTTTACTACTTTAGTTTGTTGACACTATGCATGTACTTTACTCCTTTAGTTTGTTGACACGATGCATGTACTTTTACTACTTTAGTTTGTTGACACTATGCATGTACTTTTACTACTTTAGTTTGTTGACACTATGCATGTACTTTTACTACTTTAGGTTTGTTGACACTATGCATGTACTTTACTACTTTAGTTTGTTGACACGATGCATGTACTTTTACTACTTTAGTTTGTTGACACTATGCATGTACTTTTACTACTTTAGTTTGTTGACACTATGCATGTACTTTTACTACTTTAGTTTGTTGACAATATGCATGTACTTTTACTACTTTAGTTTGTTGACACTATGCATGTACTTTTACTACTTTAGTTTGTTGACACGATGCATGTACTTTTACTACTTTAGTTTGTTGACACTATGCATGTACTTTTACTACTTTAGTTTGTTGACAATATGCATGTACTTTCACTACTGGTTTGTTGACACTATGCATGTACTTTTACTACTTTAGTTTGTTGACAATATGCATGTACTTTTACTACTTTAGTTTGTTGACAATATGCATGTACTTTTACTACTTTAGTTTGTTGACACTATGCATGTACTTTTACTACTTTAAATAGTTTGTTGACACTATGCATGTACTTTTACTACTTTAAATAGTTTGTTGACACTATGCATGTACTTTTACTACTTTAGTTTGTTGACAATATGCATGTACTTTTACTACTTTAGTTTGTTGACAATATGCATGTACTTTTACTACTTTAGTTTGTTGACACTATGCATGTAGTTTTACTACTTTAGTTTGTTGACACGATGCATGTACTTTTACTACTTTAGTTTGTTGACACTATGCATGTACTTTTACTACTTTAGTTTGTTGACACTATGCATGTACTTTTACTACTTTAGTTTGTTGACAATATGCATGTACTTTTACTACTTTAGTTTGTTGACACTATGCATGTACTTTTACTACTTTAGTTTGTTGACACGATGCATGTACTTTTACTACTTTAGTTTGTTGACACTATGCATGTACTTTTACTACTTTAGTTTGTTGACACTATGCATGTACTTTTACTACTTTAGTTTGTTGACAATATGCATGTACTTTTACTACTTTAGTTTGTTGACACTATGCATGTACTTTTACTACTTTAAATAGTTTGTTGACACTATGCATGTACTTTTACTACTTTAAATAGTTTGTTGACACTATGCATGTACTTTTACTACTTTCATTAGTTTGTTGACAATATGCATGTACTTTTACTGCAGGTGTTCTTACAAAGTTTACTCGAGGGTAGTTTCGACTACCAGACTTCTACTTGTCCTGGAGTACTTTCACTCACTATTTAGGCCATTTTACTCAGTAAAGAATGTGAATATTTTTTAAAGCTGCATCGGGCACGCGCAGGCCAAAGTTGACCGTGCGCGTGGCCGTTATCTTCACACTACGGACAGACTGCACGTTCTTACTAAATTAAATAAAACTAACAGACAGCGCGTGCGGGCACCGGTGAGCACCGGCTGCGAGCTCGCGGGGGAAGCCGCTGCCCGCCTCCCGAGCAACACCTCCTCAAGGGGCCACGCAGCTTACGGCACAAACCGGGCGAAACAACCCCGAGTCCCCCGGTTAACGGGTCATCTTCCGGTGCATCAGCGGGGGACTGCGAGCTCCGGGGCTTCTCCTCGCGCCCCCCGCGTGACAGTGCAGGGAGACCCTGGTTTAAACGCGCTTCCCTGCTCACAAAGACAGGGCAGGCTGCCATGTCTCGCTAGCTGGAGCAGCGAGCAGCCATCTTGTTTATCACGCAGCGGGGAGAGAGCGAGAGAGGAGCCGGGATGAGAGGCGGTCAGAGCGGGGAGCAGCGGCTCCGGGAGCAGTCCCCCTCCTCCCCCTCTCACCCCCCGCTGTCTGCTCCCCCCCCCTCTACCCGGTAGAAGACGTGTGAGCGGCTGACACCCTCTGACACAAAAGAACAGCCGGTCAGATCATGAGATGTGTGCGGATCGTCCTGTCAGGGCGCGAGGCAGCCGGAAGCCGCGCGGCGGCTCGGGTCGGTGAGGCTACGTTACCTGGTCCGCTTCATGGCGCCTCCTCGGTCACTTCCTCACTCGCGCAGCCGGACCCGCCACGTCCACCTCGGCAGAAACAACCCGCCGCCTCGCCTCCTCTCCTCCCTTCTCTACCGCTGACTAATTCCGCTCCCTCCTTTCCTCGCTTCCTTTCCTCGCTTCCTTCCCGCCTGCTCACTGGTCGCTCCTCGCGCTAGGTAACTACGGCAACGGTAGTAGAAGGTGGGGTATATTTCTCAGCGTGCACGAGCGGGTACGCGGATGTGCGCGCGCGGTATATTGTTACGTTATCGTCGTCGTCACCTCCTCGCGCTCGTTTTATTCATTTATTTTCGGCTTCGCGCGCCTGGTGTTTGATGGTCAGCGGCACTCGCCTCCCGCTGATCCGGGTCATCGCAGTTAAGTAGTGACGTCAGAGCGATAATCTCATCACTAAATATCAAACTAGAACGGGCACTCGGTAGAGCGCATACCGCATATCACAAGATTGGGCATTGAATTATGAACATTTTGGCATTAGTTGCATGCCAATTGGACAAAAATGTATCGTGCTATGGTAAAAAAAAAGATGTTGACCTTTCCATGACCTTGACCTTTGACCCGATTGATCCCAAAATCTAATCAAATGGTCCCCGGATAATAACCAATCATCCCACCAAATTCCATGTGATTCAAGAAGATTTGACCTGTTCATGACCTTTGACCTTGACCTTTGACCCGATCGATCCCAAAATCTAATCAACTGGTCCCCGGATAATAAACAATCATCCCACCAAATTTCATTCGGTTCAATACTTTTTGAGTTTTGCGAATAACACGCATATAAATAAATAAATAAATACACGACGATCAAAATATAACCTTCCGGCATTTTCAATGCAAAGTTAATTAATTCACATTAATATGTGAGTGTGATTAGTGGATTTATTAATTAAAAATAATAAAGATTATATGTATTTTGTTTCTTGAGTTAGACATTTGTCATTTATATCAGACTATAGCTGAAAGTACAACTGAAACGAATATATGTGTATATATGTGTATGTGTATATACATGTGTGTGCATATATATGTGTGTATATATACACATATATATACACTACCGTTCAAAAGTTTGGGATCACCCAGACAATTTCGTGTCTTCCATGAAAAATGACACTTTTATTTATCAAATGAATATAAAATATAGTCAAGACATTGACAAGATTAGAGATAATGATTAATATTTGAAATATAAATTTTGTTCTTCAAACTTCAAGCTCAAAGGAAGGCCAGTTGTATAGCTTATATCACCAGCATAACTGTTTTCAGCTGTGCTAACATAATTGCACAAGGGTTTTCTAATCACACATTAGTCTTCTAAGGCGATTAGCAAACACAATGTACCATCAGAACACTGGAGTGATGATGAACTTTTGAACGGTAGTGTATATATATACGTGTATATATATATATACATACACATATATATACACACACATATATGTGTATATATATGTGTGTGTGTGTGTGTATATGTGTGTATATATATACACACATGTGTATATATATACATATATATGTATATACACACACACATATATACTCACACACACATGTACACACATATATGTATATATACACATATGTGTATATATATAACATATGTGTGTTTGTGTGTATATATTAGTCGTGAATCGCCACCTTAACGTGGTGGAGGAGTTTGAGAGGCTCAGTGATCCCGGGAGCTATGTTGTCCGGGGCATTAGCCCCTGGTAGGGTCTCCCAAGGCAAACAGGTCTCGGGTGAGAGTCCAGACTAAGAGCGGTTCAAAAACCCTGATGAAAAGCAGCCCACGGACTTTAGTCACCTCGCCCGGACAAAGGAAACCGGGCACCCTCCGGAGCCAGACCCAGGAGGGAGCTCGTCGGCGGCGTCTGGTGGCAGACGCCGCCTATGGGGCGGTCGGGCTCAGCCCAAGAAAGCGACATCGAGCAGCAACCCTGTGGACCCACCACCCGCAGGGACAATCATCGGGGTCGGGTGCTATGTAGACCGGGCGGCAGGCTGGGCAGGGGACCTGGGCGGGCCGATCGCCGGCGACATAGACTAGCTCTAGGGCGTGGAACGTCACCTCGCTAGCGGGAAGGGCCGAGCTGGTGCGGGAGGGGGAGCAGTACCAACTAGATCTAGTTGGGCTCACCTCCACGCACAGCGTTGGCTCTGGAACCAAGCTCCTGGAGAAGGGTTGGACTCTCTTCTTTTCTGGAGTTGCTCAGGGTGAGAGGTGCCGGGCGGGAGTGGGGATACTCACAAGCCCCCGGCTGTGCGCTGCCGTGTTGGAGTTTGCCCGGAGAACGAGAGGGTCGCCTCCCTGCGCCTACGGGTTGCGGGGAGTAAAGCTCTGACTGTGGTTTGTGCTTATGCACCAAGCCGCAGTTCAGAGTATCCGGCCTTCTTGGAGTCGGTGGGAGGGGTCCTGGAGAGGGCACCGCCTGCCGACTCCATAGTTCTCCTGGGAGACTTCAACGCTCACGTGAGCAATGACAGAGAAACCTGGCGGGGAGTGATTGGGAGGAACGACGCCGATCTGAACCAGTGGTGTTCTGTTATTGGACTTCTGTGCTAGCCACTGCTTGTCTATAACGAACACCATGTTCGAACATAAGGTGGTTCATAAGTGTACTTGGTACCAGAACACCTTAGGCCGGAGATCGATGATCGACTTTATAATCGTATCATCTGATCTGCGGCCGTATGTCTTGGACACTCGGGTGAAGAGAGGAGCAGAGCTGTCAACTGATCACCACCTGGTGGTGAGTTGGATCAGATGGCAGGGGAGTCGGCCAGAGAGACCTGGCAAGCCCAAGCGTGTAGCGGGTGAACTGGGAGCGTCTGGTCGAGACCCTGTCCGGAGGTTCAACTCCCACCTCCGGATGAACTTCTCACACATCCCGAGGGAGGTTGGGGACATGCAATCCGAGTGGACCATGTTCAAAGCCTCTATTGTGGAAGCGGCCGACAGGAGCTGTGGTCGGAAGGTCATCGGTGCCTGTCGCGGGCGGCAACCCAAGAACCGGTGGTGGACACGGGGTCAGAAGCCGTCAAGCTGAAGAAGAGGCCTACCGGCCTGGCTGGCCCAGGGGTCTCCTGAAGCAGCTGACGGTACCGGCAGGCCAGAAGGGCTGCAGCTGCGGTGGTCGCGGAAGCAAAAACTCGGGCATGGGAGGAGTTCGGGAGGCCATGGAGAAGGACTTTCGGTCGACCTCAAAGAGATTCTGGCAAACCGTCCGGCGGCTCAGGAAGGAAAGCAGGGTCTACCCAGGCTGTTCTCAGCGTGGGAGCTGCTGACCGGACAGGGACATCGTCGGACGGTGGAAAGCATACTTGAGGAACTCCTAAATCCGGCCAACATGTCCCCTCTAGAGGGGGCAGTGCCTGTAGACTTGGGGGGGGGTCGCACCAATATCCCTGGCAGAGGCCGCTAAGGTTGTTAAAAAGCTCCTTGGTGGCAAGGCGCCGGGGGTGGATGAGATCCGCCCTGAGATGCTGAAGGCGCTGGACATTGTTGGGCTGTCTTGGCTGACACGCCTCTTCAATGTCGCATGGGGGTCAGGAACTGTACCCTTGGACTGGCAGACCGGGGTGGTGGTTCCAATTTTCAAAAAGGGGGACCGGAGAGTGTGCTCGAACTATCGTGGAATCACACTTCTCAGCCTCCCTGGGAAAGTTTATGCCAGGGTACTGGAAAGGAGGCTCCGACCGCTGGTCGAACCTCAGATTCAAGACCAGCAGTGCGGATTCCGTCCCGGTCGTGGAACTGTGGACCAGCTCTTCACCCTCGCAAGGGTCCTCGAGGGGTCCTGGGAGTTTGCCCAACCAGTCTTCATGTGTTTTGTGGACTTGGAGAGGGCTTTCGACCGGGTCCCTCGGGAATTGTTGTGGGGTGCTGCGGGGTCTGGGGTTCCGGACCCGTTGCTACGAGCTATCCGGTCTCTGTCGCCTGCAGTAGGAGCTGTGTTCACATCCTCGGCATTAAGTCAGACACGTTCGGTGGGTGTTGGTCTCCGCCAGGGCTGCCTTTATCACGGTCCTGTTTGTGATTTTCATGGACAGGATATCTAGGCACAACCTGGGGTGGAGCAGGTCAGGTTTGGGGGTCTTGGGATCGCCTCTCTTCTGTTTGCAGATGATGTGGTCCTGTTAGCATCCTCAGACCATGACCTCCGGCACTCACTGTGGCGTTTTGCAGCCGAGTGTGAGCGGCAGGATGAGAGTCAGCACCGCCAAATCTGAGCCATGGTGCTCTGCGGAAACCGGTGGATTGCTCCCTCCAGGTGGGGACAGAGTGCCTGCCCCAAGCGAAGGAGTTCAAGTATCTCGGGTCTTGTTCACAGTGAGGTAAGATGGGCGGAGATCGACAGGCGGATCGGTGCAGCTGCAGCAGTAAAGCAGGCGCTGTACGGGTCTGTCTTGGTGAAGAGAGAGCCGAGCCGAAGGCGGGCTTTCAATTACTGGTCGGTCTACGTTCCAATCCTCACCTATGGTCATGAACTTTGGGTTGTGACCGAGAACGAGGTCGCGAATACAAGCGGCCGAAATGAGTTTCCTCCGTGGGTGGCGGGCTCAGCCTTAGAGATAGGGTAAGGAGCTCGGACATCAGGGGGGCTTGGAGTCGAGCCGCTACTCCTTCGCATCGAAAGGAGTCAGCTGAGGTGGTTCGGGCATCTGATTCGGATGCCTCCTGGACGCCTCCTCCGTAGAGGTTTTCAGGCACGTCCTACTGGGAGGAGACCCGGGGAAGACCCAGGACA
This sequence comes from Pseudoliparis swirei, assembly GCF_029220125.1. Classification (NCBI taxonomy): domain Eukaryota; kingdom Metazoa; phylum Chordata; class Actinopteri; order Perciformes; family Liparidae; genus Pseudoliparis; species Pseudoliparis swirei. Next base: position 1,151,586 of record NC_079410.1, on the reverse strand, counting down.
CGCTGGAGGGATTATATCTCCGGCTGGCCTGGGAACGCATCGGGATCCCAGATTGAGCTGGAAAGTGTCGCGGGCGAGAGGGAAGTCTGGGTCAACCTGCTGGGTCTGCTGCCCCCGCGACCCGACCCCGGAATAAGCGGATGAGAATGGATGGATGGATGGATGGATATTAGGGCTGTGAAACGATAAAAAAATTTAATCGGGTTAATCACAGGTTTCTGTGGATTAATCATGATTAATCACATATTACCGATATTCTCGGTATATTTTGTGAGAACATAGAATTTATGACAAAGCGGATATATACATTTATACATTCTTCTATACAATGGTGCTGCAACTCAGCAGTTATTTAGCAGTTTTCTTCCATATGGAACATTAATACATCTTCATCCTAAACAGGATGTTTAACCCTCCTGTTACCTTCGGGTCAATTTGACCCATTCAATGTTTAATGTCGGTGTTCTTTGGTCAATTTGACCCCAGGCTGTTTTTCACTGTGTCAAACATATCAGAAATATCAACTTTTTATTTATTTAAAGGGCTATTTAGGTAGTCAACAAACAAACATAAAGTACCTCACACTTAAACTTGGGAAGCAATATTAATTCTAATAATTTTCTGGAGGTTTTAATTGCTGGGCTCAAATTGACCCCGAGGGTAAAATATGTTAGTAAATGTAAAGGTAACAGGAGGGTTAAACAGAGCATTTTTCTCTTGTTTGTCAACCATTAACTCCACCATGATACAATCTAAAGGTGGACAGATTGACAAGTGACTTTTCTTTTGCTCGGTCCCGATGCGCGCGCACGGAGCTCTGTGGCGCCAGACGGAGATCGATAAGTGTTAACGCAACGCGAAGAGACAGAAATGACATGCTGCTGTGGAGATACGATCAACAACAGACGTTTGGTTTAATAAAAGAACAAAGACGTGCTATAGAGAACATGTCAGGGGGCGGGCCAATCTCTTTAATGTCATGCGATCTACCGACACTACGCCGCGATCGACTGGCAGGTCGCGATCGACGTGTTGAGACCCTGATCTACAGGAAGTAAAAGTCGTAACAAGGTTTCCGGAGGTGAACCTGCGGAAGGATCATTACCGATGAACAGACCGTCTGCATGAGAGCGGACAGAGTTCAGATTGAAGTGGTGGATTGGAAGCTCATTTTGCAAGTGACTTTTTTTTCGTCCCGACGACCAACACCAGACGGATTGAAGCTCATTCTGCGCATGCGTTAAATGCGTTAAAAAAAAACTAGTTAAACCTGTAATTGAATTAACGCGTTATTTTTCACAGCACTAATATATATATATACACACATACATATATATATGCGTGTGTGTTTTGATAAACAAGATATAAAGGAACATTAACATGAATCAATAAGTTCAGGCCGGCTGGTCGTGGTGAACATTTATTGGTTGTCTTGGTAACACTAGAGGACCCGGTCTCAATAAACAGGTCAATAACAACATCTCCGTCCTCCTCCTCCTCCTCCTCCTCTTCATCGTCGTCATGGCGCTCACATTCAGACTGCTGTGATCAACACGGCCACACAGCAGGCACACTGCTCTGGAGACGTTGGCAAACAATTCACTCACAAGGTCAAAGGTCACATGGATCTGAGTTCACATTAAGGATTATGAAAGAGGAAATGCTTTTACATTTGGTTTTATTAGACTGAATTAGAAAAAGGGACACATCGTATCAAAAGTATTGCATCAAATCTAAAACACTGATGAACTTCCTCTCCAACAGGTGGCGTCAGTGAGGTCACGCGGAGGAACTCATGCTACGTAAAGTCACGGAGAACCAGGTTCCCCGTGGACGCAGGTTCCCCGTATCCCAAGACAAATGTACTCAAACGTCAAAAACATCCCTTTGTCCCTTATTCACAAAATGTAGAGCAGCTCAGATCGTTCCCTGAGGAACCCGGCTCTCCGTCTGCAGACCAGCAGGGGGTTCTGTGGGAACCCAGGTTCCGCAGGTTCAGGTGTGAAACTATCGTTGATTCCCTTCTTTCCCCTCGTCTCAGCTTTGTGACGTCATCTTCCCACGTAAAATAAAAAACACATGAACTCTAGCTGGGTTATTTGGGAGTTTTTCCTGGTCCGATGTGAGGTTTTGGGGCAGGGATGTCTATGTGTACAGATTGTAAAGCACTCCGAGACTAATTTGTAATTTGTGAAATTGGGCTATACAAATAAACTGAATTGAATAGCTTTGAGCTAACGTTAGCTTTGAGCTAACGTTTACAGATATCTTTTGTTGATAAAATAAGACAGAACTCGTGGCCTCGACTGAATTAAATGGTGTCCGCGGGTTCCACCGCCGCCGGCTCGGGTCTGTAAACAGGTCCCATGATGCGGAGAACCCCCCGTCGGTTTCAGTGCAGAGAAGCAGCCGCTGTCGCGTAAGACCCACAGAATGACTCGGCCCGTTCCAGAGCAAACATCTGGGGAACATCTGGAGGTGCTCGTCGTGTTTGGGTTCCGTCGGTTCTAGGGATGCACCGATCTGATCGGCGCCGATCCATATCGGCCGATATTCCCATTATCGGTTTTGATCGGCGTTCTCAAACGCCGATCAGATGGCGTAACTTCTGGGAGAAAAACTATCAGAGCGTTTCAATCGCAACGGAGACGATCGCCCGGCGAGGCCGCAGAGGTCAGAGGTCAGAGGATCCTCCCACCGTGGCGTCCCGTCCCCCGAGTTGAATCTCTGGTCGACTCAGCCGACTCTCACATGTCTGCCCCTAGAGACACTCACGCTAAACACATTCCATCAGGAGCGAGAGGGTTTGAGAGAGTTAGCGGAAAGAACCACGTGAAACAACATCCGCTTTTCAAAATAAGATGTCAACAAATCATACACGAACATATACAAGTAAACAATGAACTGATTTTGTATCTTTAGAGATCGTTTCTGAGATTTAGCTTAAATTATGCTAACATTAACACATTGTTACTGCACCAAGGAAGAGTTTATAAAGATAAGTCAGACTTTTGTATGTTAAACAAAGTCCTGTCTATAGATTTCCCCAAGAGTTCCAGGAAATGAATGATGCAGATGTGTTCCATACATATCTGAAATCCCCTATAATAGCAATCAATACATTTTAATGTATCAATTAGGACATTTTTCAAAGTAAAAGTCCTAAATGTTTAAAGAAATCAGTAATTTCTTTAATGTTTGAGGTGCTTTATATATGTATTTCCTCATAGTCCTCATAGCAATAATGCTCCACAATAAATAGAATGCTTCAACCGACACCGTGATCGGTGATCGGTATTATCGGATCGGCAGATACTGATTTCAGTGATCGGCACCAAAAAACCTGATCGGTGCATCTCTAGTCGGTTCTCATCGGTCGTTATTTAAACGTTCTGAGACCTTCGAGCTGCAGAACAGTTCTGAGAACACGTCCTCCAGCTGCGCTCTGAGCTCTCAGCTCCGACTCCTCTACGCCGTGGGCGCTGGTCTACAGCGACAGCTTCAGGTTGTGTTTTAAACAACAACAACAACACAACATGACCATCTGAGGCAATGAGGTCCGTGTGGAAAGAGGAACAATGAAACACATAAATGAGGCATGTCTCAGACGATGTTGAGCTGAAGCCAGAAAAGAGTTTTTACTTTGTGTTTTGAATCTTGGTGAACTCAATGTTGTTGTTGTTGTTGTTGTTGTTTGTACTGAATAAAGAATAAATATGGAGATTTGTTTCTGATTTGTATCCAGTAGCCAAAATAAATAAAAAGTCTGAATTAGTATTTTGTTTGCATTCCATCTCTTAAGTCCAGAGTTAAATGCTGAGCGGTGACCCTGAGCTGAGGTCATGACCTCTGGGTCTGTCCTCTCTGGTCAGAACTCTGGGAACTAAATATTAAATCAGGAAACATAAATCCACATGTGGATTATTTATTTTAAAAATTACATTTCAACCATAACCCTAAAAAAGGAAAATCATTAAAAATAAAAATAATGTTTGTTTCATTGTAAAATAAAAAAACTTTCCTAACGTTTCACTTATTTTTTCCTTGGAGTTAAAGGCGTAGCGTCCTCTGCACAGCGGAGGAGGAGCTGCAGTTCCCCTTCGTCCTGCTCCTCCTCCGCTGTACTTCCTGTTGGATAAACATCTTCAATCCATTCTGTTTGTTTTAAAGTTCATCATGTAAACAAGTGAAATAAATCATCAGATTCATAATCATAAGTATTATTATAGTTATAATAATAATTATAATTATAATAATCATTAAGAATTGAAGACGAAACAAAGTTCTGACTTTAAAACATCTTTCTTTGTTTTGATCGTTGTTTCCATGAGACCAGGGCCCAGACCAGGGCCCAGACCAGGGCCCAGACCAAATCTTGACGGATCCTCAAGCGACTTCATTGTAGTTCTTCGGTTTGTTTCTGAGATCAATAATCAATAATCTCATTGAAATGGAGCTCTGCTCAGGTTTTAAATTCTACAATAAAATAATGATTAATATTTAAACTCTCACAGAGATTCATCAATAATCTTAATGATTGATTATTTAGAATAAAAAGTGCTTTTGAGGTCCTGGTCCTGATCTGGTCCTGGTCCTGATCTGGTCCTGGTCGGGTTCTGGTTCTGACGAAGCTCCGTTGATCCCGTTTCCCGGCTCAGGACCGGTTCGGGTGCTGGGTCGGATGTGGCTGTGGAGGCGGGTGCGCTGAGGTGAACCTCTTCCCGCAGGCGGAGCAGCAGAGAGTGGAAGAGGCGGAGCCAGGAGGAGTCGAGGAGGCGGAGCCAGGAGGAGACGAGGAGGAGGAGGCGTGAGTCTGACGGTGAACCTTCAGGAGAGACATGTGGCTAAACCGACGCCCACATTCCTCACACTCTGACCAGACACGCCTCCTCTTCCTCTGCACACACACACACACACACACACACAGTCAGTACACCATCGGTAATAGTAAATGTAGTTATTTAAAATATATATTTAAACACATTTGTTAGCATATTATTATTACATTCTACATTACCTTCCTGTCTTTGTCCTCCCCGTCCTCCTCCTCCTCCTCCTGCTCCTCCTCTCTGGTTGGAGACGGACACAGACGACCGGGTCTCACTGGGGACATCGTCTCTTTGTCCTCGCCCTCCAGCAGCTGAGACGGCAGCGTCAGGAGGCGATGGAGCATCGATGCAGAGGAGCGGTGGCCTGAAGACCCTGGAGACCAGTCAGACAGACCAGAGACCAGGGTCAGACGGACCAGAGACCAGGGTCAGGATGATCAGAGACCAGGGTCAGACGGACCAGAGACCAGGGTCAGGCGGACCAGAGACCAGGGTCAGGATGATCAGAGACCAGGGTCAGGATGATCAGAGACCAGGGTCAGACGGACCAGAGACCAGGGTCAGGATGATCAGAGACCAGGGTCAGACGGACCAGAGACCAGGGTCAGACGGACCAGAGACCAGGGTCAGGATGATCAGAGACCAGGCAGACCAAGGTCAGGCGGATCAGACAGACCAGAGACCAGGGTCTCCCTCATGAGGGTCCAACATGGATCCACAAACCAATAGAACCGCTGATCTTTTCAGTATACATGTTCCCTCCATGAATCACATGTCGATACCAACAGTTAAGCAGAGCCTCAGCCTCGGCTCGTGATGCAGGACTGGAAAACCTGCTGGAGACAACCGGCGTGCCAAAGAACCGAAGAGCGTTAGAGCCTCGTCGAAGAATCAACAACGATCCATCAACCGCACATAAGCAACAGAGCACAGCCACTGCCCCCCGAGCTGCTGCTCCACAGGAAACTAACCAGCCAAGACCAAAGCTAGACCAAGTGAAGCCCAAACCACCTGCACCCAAAACCAGCAGTTCCATCGGACTGGATTACATCTCCCCTGAAAAGATGAGGCATTCTGGACCTCTGGTGAGGAAATGGATCCTCCAGCTGAGGAATAAGTGCATGTTGAGAAGATCTGGAGAAAAAACTGAATTGTTGCCCTTCTTAAACCAGGAAAAGACCAGCATGCAAAGAGCTACCACCCAATCGCTCTGCTACGCCGCTTCTTCAGGCCCTGTTGCTGAACCAGGACCATACCTCTACAGGCTGTTAGAGAGGGGCATTGCCCTGTTGCTGAACCAGGACCATACCTCTACAGGCTGTTAGAGAGGGGCATTGCCCTGTTGCTCAACCAGGACCATACCTACAGGCTGTTAGAGGGCATTGCCCTGTTGCTCAACCAGGACCATACCTCTACAGGCTGTTAGAGAGGGGCATTGCCCTGTTGCTGAACCAGGACCATACCTCTACAGGCTGTTGGAGGGGCATTGCCCTGTTGCTCAACCAGGACCATACCTCTACAGGCTGTTGGAGAGGGGCATTGCCCTGTTGCTGAACCAGGACCATACCTCTACAGGCTGTTGGAGAGGGGCATTGCCCTGTTGCTGAACCAGGACCATACCTCTACAGGCTGTTAGAGAGGGGCATTGCCCTGTTGCTGAACCAGGACCATACCTCTACAGGCTGTTAGAGATGGGCATTGCCCTGTTGCTGAACCAGGACCATACCTCTACAGGCTGTTAGAGAGGGGCATTGCCCTGTTGCTCAACCAGGACCATACCTCTACAGGCTGTTAGAGAGGGGAGATGCCCTGTTGCTCAACCAGGACCATACCTCTACAGGCTGTTAGAGAGAGGCATTGCCCTGTTGCTGAACAGGACCATACCTCTACAGGCTGTTAGAGAGGCATGCCCTGTTGCTCAACCAGGACCATACCTCTACAGGCTGTTAGAGAGGGCATTGCCCTGTTGCTCCAACAGGACCATACCTCTACAGGCTGTTAGAGGGCATTGCCCTGTTGCTCAACCAGGACCATACCTCTACAGGCTGTTAGAGAGGGGCATTGCCCTGTTGCTCAACCAGGACCATACCTCTACAGGCTGTTAGAGAGGGGCATTGCCCTGTTGCTCAACCAGGACCATACCTCTACAGGCTGTTGGAGAGGCGCATTCAACCTCAAGGTTCTGGCCCCACTACTTGAGAACATCGACACAAACGACCAGCCGTCGGACCAGAACACTGAGCGTTCATCTCTGCAGACGATCTCTGTGGAACATCTCAAGAGAACTCGTTGGAATCGGTAGAACCAAACCTCACCACAGCATGAGCTTCCACCTCCATGCTGACCATGCAACCCCCAGTGGCTCATTCCATGTCAGGAGCCCCGTCCATGACCCGCCTCCTACTGCCATAGGAATACCCCTTCCCTCTGGCCCTGAAGCACCAGGAAAGACAGAAAATTGGGCCAACCACCTGTCGGTGTGGAGGAGCAGACCAGACGATGGAGCACCTCCTTGTCTGTCCTCGACTACCAACCCCCTCCACTCTGAAGACCTCCAGATTTCAATACAAACGCAAAGGACTGTGTAAAACATTTGTATTTGACCACCACGCTTCAGTGAAACCCAAAGAACAAGAGGAAGAAAGAAGAAGAAGCTTTCGTCTTTAAATATAATGTTGTGTGGGTCACCTGTGGGTCTGAGGGGTTCGGGTCCGGTGGTCTTCCTCTGACCGTCAGCTTCTTCATCAGGAAAACACCTCCATGTCCTCCAGAGGAGTCCAGCGGGTCCTGCTGGGGGAGGAGGCGAGGGCTCAGGGTCACAGAGGGGCGGAGAGAGAATGTGCCACCTGATCTGCCCCCCCTCACCTGAACAGCCCACTACCTCCTCCTCTTCTGGCTCCTCCTCCTCCATCCAGCTCCTTGATCTGCCAGGCGCCGCTGCACCACTTCTGACCAAAGACCTTGTCCAGGATGGGAACCCAGTCCTGAGACACCGAGGAGGGCAGGGCGCTCGGTCTGAGGGGAGAGGAGGCCACGACAGAGGGTCAGGAGGAGCAAGGAAAGAGGAAAGGAAGGAAGAGGATGGGATGTAAAGGAGGAAATGAGAGGAAGAAGTGAGAGAAAGGCGATTAGAGGAGAGAGGAGGGGAGCAGGTGAGAAGAAGCCTAAGCGTGTATGTGTTGAAGTAGAACTACATTATGAGACATCACCGTGCCTCAGGACACACCGTGATGTCAGTGTCATCACGGTGTCATCACAGTGTCATCACAGTGTCATCACAGTGTCATCACGGTGTCATCACAGTGTCATCACGGTGTCATCACGGTGTCATCATCACGTACCTCAGGACACCGTGATGTCAGTGACATCACAGTGACATCAAAATGACATCACAGTGACATCACAGTGACATCTGGTGACAGTGACATCAAAATGACACACAGTGACATCACTAGTGTAACACACAGTGACATCACTAGTGTAACACAGTGACATCAAAATGACATCACAGTGACATCAGTGACATCAAAGTGACATCACAGTGACATCACAGTGACATCACAGTGACACCACGGTGTCATCACAGTGTCATCACGGTGTCATCACGGTGTCACCACAGTGTCATCACAGTGTCACCACGGTGTCATCACGTTGTCACCACAGTGTCATCACGGTGTCATCAGGGTGTCATCACGGTGTCATCACAGTGTCACATGGTGTCATCACGGTGTCACCACAGTGTCATCACGGTGTCATCACAGTGTCATCACACTTAAGGTATCCACCCACCGTCTGTCTTCTCCATCTCTTTGGACACTGTGACCTCAGACATCTCCTCCCGGGTGTCTTCAGAGCCACTTAGTGAGACTCCGGAGTCGTCTCGGGCCGCCCCTGCCCCCGGCTCCTCCCCTCTCTCGGAGCTCTGGTCCAGCGTCAGCCCCAGGTCCTGCTGCTCTCGCTCCATCTTGGTGATCTCCAGCAGCAGGTCGTCAAGCGAGGCCTCAACGATCTTTGTCAGCTCGTGGACCGCGAAGTCAGGACCTGCTCCATGACGGCCTTCAGCTGGTCTGCAGGGAGGAAGACCCATCAGCATCATCTTCATCACTTTCAACACATTAAACAGACCTGAACATCGCCCTATCGGCGGTGTTCTGTGGGAGCCGGCCAGCAGCCACTGATCACGTCCGCGGCGCCATCTCCTGATGGCGCCCGTGACGCCTTTCGATGCGTTGGTGCGCCGATGTTTTTGTTGTTTTCAATCTTAAATACTGTTTTCTGCTGTGATTCCCGGAGCTCTTTCACCAGAAGAGCTCGCGAACATCAGGGAACAACTCCAGCGGATTTATTTCAACGTTTTTAACTTCTGTGGAGTTACTGGACATTTTTGTAAAAGGTGTACTCACCGCCACGCGGTGAGACGCCGCGGAGAGGGCGTTCAGGGGCGCTTATACGGCTCTGAAGCGGGATCTCGTACAGCGCTGCCGGGCATATTTCTCCAATGTCCGCTCACTGTGCAACAAACTGGGCGAACTCCAGCTGCTGGTGGGAGAGACAGAGACTTCTCCTCATCCTCTGTCCTGTGCTTTACGGAATCATGGCTAAGTGGATCGATACCAGATTCTGCGCTCCAGCTGGCTGGCTTCCAGCTGTTCGAGCGGACCGGTCACGGAGCTCTCCGAAAAACAAAGGGTGGAGGAATCTGCTTTACCTCAACAACGGCTGGTGCAACGGCGTAACGGTGATTCTACAGCACTGTTCGCCGGACCTGGAATCTTTTATCATTCACTGCAAACCCTTCTACTCCCCGTGAGTTCGCTTCATTCATCCTGGCGGGTTTACGCCGCCGCGAACGTGAGCGAGGCACAGCGGACCTCGCTGAACAGATACGGTGTGTGGGCGGACCTTCCCGGACTCTTTAGTTATTGTACTCGGGGATTTTAACAAAGGAAACCTCAGCCACGAACTCCTAAATATAGGCAGTTAATTAAATACCCTACCAGAGAGAAGAGCATTCTGGACCACTGCTACACAACAATCAGCAGGGCCTATCACGCCGTCCCTCGAGCTGCACTGGAAAACTCTGACCACGTCATGGTTCATCTGATTCCCTCATACAGGCAGAGACTAGCTCTACAAACCTGTGGTGAGGAAGTTCAAGAAGTGGACCAGTGAGGCTCTGGAGGATCTACGGCGATGCTTGGACTGTACTGACTGGGATGTCTTCAGGACTGCTACCAACAGCCTGGATGAGTACACATGAGGCTGTAACTTCACATCAGCTTCTGTGAGGACAGCTGTATTCCATCCAGCTCCAGGGTGAGAGTTATAACAACGACAAACCCTGGTTCACAGCGGAGGAAGCTAAGACTGCAGAAGGACCAGGCATTCAGGAGTGGGGACAAGGACTCTGCACAGAGTCAAAATACAGGTTTAGCAAGGCGGTGAGAGATGCTAAGCGACTGTACTCTGAGAAACTGCAACAGCAGCTCTCAGCAAACGACTCTGCTTCTGTCTGGAGAGGTCAGGCAGATCACCAACTACAAGCCCAAATCACCCACTCCATGAACAATGTGCTTCTGCAGACGAGCTCAATGAGTTCTACTGCCGCTTTGAAAGACAATGGAGCAGTCCTGAGACAATCCCCCACAGCCCCATCAACAAGCCACAGACCATCAGCCCACCCTCCCCAGCCCATCAGGGCTCACACCTCTGGAGCACCCTCCATCAGCTGGACGACCTCGTCATCCTGGAGAGAGGCGTCAACAGGCTGTTCAAAAGCAGAACCCCAGCAGCGGGCCGGACTCCGTCTCCCCTCCACCCTGAAGCACTGTGCTGACCAGCTGTCTCCGTGTTCACCGACATCTTCAACACCTCCCTGGAGACATGCCACGTTCCAGCCTGCTTCAAGGCCTCCACCATCATCCCGTCCCAAAAACCCAAGATCACAGGACTCAATGACTACAGGCCCGTCGCCCTGATCTCTGTGGTCATGAAGTCCTTTGAACGCTTGGTCCTGTCACACCTCAAGACCATCACTGACCCACTCCTGGACCCCTGCAGTTCGCCTACAGAGCCAACAGGTCTGTAGGCGATGCAATCAACATGGCCCTTCACTACATCCTCCAGCATCTGGACTCCCAGGAACCTCGCCAGGATCCTGTTTGTGGACTTCAGCTCTGCTTTCAATACAATCATCCGTCCCTGCTGCAGGACAAGCTCTCCCAGCTGCACGTGCCGACTCCACCTGCAGGTGGATCACAGACTTCCTGACCGACAGGAAGCAGCACGTGAGGCTGGGGAAACACGTCTCAGGCTCCTGGACCACCAGCACAGGTTCCCCCAAGGCTGTGTTCTTTCCCTCTGCTGTTCTCCTGTACACCAACAGCTGCACCTCCAGTCACCATCCGTCAAGCTCCTAAAGTTCGCGGATGACACCACCTCATTGGGCTCATCTCTGGTGGGGACGAGACCGCCACAGGTGGGAGAGACTGACCACCTGGTGACCTGGTGCAGCCAGAACAACCTGGGCTCAACGCTCTAAAGACACCGGCTGCGAGCTCGCGAAGCCGCTGCCCGCCTCCCGAGCAACACCTCCTCAAGGGGCCACGCAGCTTACGGCACAAACCGGGCGAAACAACCCCGAGTCCCCCGGTTAACGGGTCATCTTCCGGTGCATCAGCGGGGGACTGCGAGCTCCGGGGCTTCTCCTCGCGCCCCCCGCGTGACAGTGCAGGGAGACCCTGGTTTAAACGCGCTTCCCTGCTCACAAAGACAGGGCAGGCTGCCATGTCTCGCTAGCTGGAGCAGCGAGCAGCCATCTTGTTTATCACGCAGCGGGGAGAGAGCGAGAGAGGAGCCGGGATGAGAGGCGGTCAGAGCGGGGAGCAGCGGCTCCGGGAGCAGTCCCCCTCCTCCCCCTCTCACCCCCCGCTGTCTGCTCCCCCCCCCTCTACCCGGTAGAAGACGTGTGAGCGGCTGACACCCTCTGACACAAAAGAACAGCCGGTCAGATCATGAGATGTGTGCGGATCGTCCTGTCAGGGCGCGAGGCAGCCGGAAGCCGCGCGGCGGCTCGGGTCGGTGAGGCTACGTTACCTGGTCCGCTTCATGGCGCCTCCTCGGTCACTTCCTCACTCGCGCAGCCGGACCCGCCACGTCCACCTCGGCAGAAACAACCCGCCGCCTCGCCTCCTCTCCTCCCTTCTCTACCGCTGACTAATTCCGCTCCCTCCTTTCCTCGCTTCCTTTCCTCGCTTCCTTCCCGCCTGCTCACTGGTCGCTCCTCGCGCTAGGTAACTACGGCAACGGTAGTAGAAGGTGGGGTATATTTCTCAGCGTGCACGAGCGGGTACGCGGATGTGCGCGCGGTATATTGTTACGTTATCGTCGTCGTCACCTCCTCGCGCTCGTTTTATTCATTTATTTTCGGCTTCGCGCGCCTGGTGTTTGATGGTCAGCGGCACTCGCCTCCCGCTGATCCGGGTCATCGCAGTTAAGTAGTGACGTCAGAGCGATAATCTCATCACTAAATATCAAACTAGAACGGGCACTCGGTAGAGCGCATACCTTCGCATATCACAAGATTGGGCATTGAATTATGAACATTTTGGCATTAGTTGCATGCCAATTGGACAAAAATGTATCGTGCTATGGTAAAAAAAAAGATGTTGACCTTTCCATGACCTTGACCTTTGACCCGATTGATCCCAAAATCTAATCAAATGGTCCCCGGATAATAACCAATCATCCCACCAAATTCCATGTGATTCAAGAAGATTTGACCTGTTCATGACCTTTGACCTTGACCTTTGACCCGATCGATCCCAAAATCTAATCAACTGGTCCCCAGATAATAACCAATCATCCCACCAAATTTCATTCGGTTCAATACTTTTTGAGTTTTGCGAATAACACGCATATAAATAAATAAATAAATACACGACGATCAAAATATAACCTTCCGGCATTTTCAATGCAAAGTTAATTAATTCACATTAATATGTGAGTGTGATTAGTGGATTTATTAATTAAAAATAATAAAGATTATATGTATTTTGTTTCTTGAGTTAGACATTTGTCATTTATATCAGACTATAGCTGAAAGTACAACTGAAACGAATATATGTGTGTATATATGTGTATGTGTATATATACATGTGTGTGCATATATATGTGTGTATATATACACATATATATACACTACCGTTCAAAAGTTTGGGATCACCCAGACAATTTCGTGTCTTCCATGAAAAATGACACTTTTATTTATCAAATGAATATAAAATATAGTCAAGACATTGACAAGGTTAGAGATAATGATTAATATTTGAAATATAAATTTTGTTCTTCAAACTTCAAGCTCAAAGGAAGGCCAGTTGTATAGCTTATATCACCAGCATAACTGTTTTCAGCTGTGCTAACATAATTGCACAAGGGTTTTCTAATCACACATTAGTCTTCTAAGGCGATTAGCAAACACAATGTACCATCAGAACACTGGAGTGATGATGAACTTTTGAACGGTAGTGTATATATATACACGTGTGTATATATATATATACATACACATATATATACACACACATATATGTGTATATATATATTGTGTGTGTGTGTGTATATGTGTGTATATATATACACACATGTGTATATATATACATATATATGTATATACACACACACATATATACTCACACACACATGTACACACATATATGTATATATACACATATGTGTATATATATAACATATGTGTGTTTGTGTGTGTATATATTAGTCCGTGAATCGCCACCTTAACGTGGTGGAGGAGTTTGAGAGGCTCAGTGATCCCGGGAGCTATGTTGTCCGGGGCATTAGCCCCTGGTAGGGTCTCCCAAGGCAAACAGGTCTCGGGTGAGAGTCCAGACTAAGAGCGGTTCAAAAACCCTGATGAAAAGCAGCCCACGGACTTTAGTCACCTCGCCCGGACAAGGGAAACCGGGGCACCCTCCCGGAGCCAGACCCAGGAGGGGAGCTCGTCGGCGAGCGTCTGGTGGCCGGGCCTTCGCCTATGGGGCCCGGTCGGGCTCAGCCCGAAGAAACGACATCGAGCAGCAACCCTGTGGACCCACCACCCGCAGGGACAATCATCGGGGTCGGGTGCTATGTAGACCGGGCGGCAGGCTGGGCAGGGGACCTGGGCGAGCCGATCGCCGGCGACATAGACTAGCTCTAGGGACGTGGAACGCCACCGCTAGCGGGAAGGGCCGGAGCTGGTGCGGAGGAGGAGCAGTATCAACTAGGTCTAGTTGGGCTCACGTCCACGCACAGCGTTGGCTCTGGAACCAAGCTCCTGGAGAAGGGTTGGACTCTCTTCTTTTCTGGAGTTGCTCAGGGTGAGAGGTGCCGGGCGGGAGTGGGGATACTCACAAGCCCCGGCTGAGCGCTGCCGTGTTGGAGTTTGCCCCGGAGAACGAGAGGGTCGCCTCCCTGCGCCTACGGGTTGCGGGGAGTAAAGCTCTGACTGTGGTTTGTGCTTATGCACCAAGCCGCAGTTCAGAGTATCCGGCCTTCTTGGAGTCGGTGGGAGGGGTCCTGGAGAGGGCACCGCCTGCCGACTCCATAGTTCTCCTGGGAGACTTCAACGCTCACGTGGGCAATGACAGAGAAACCTGGCGGGGAGTGATTGGGAGGAACGGCTTGCCCGATCTGAACCCGAGTGGTGTTCTGTTATTGGACTTCTGTGCTAGCCACTGCTTGTCTATAACGAACACCATGTTCGAACATAAGGTGGTTCATAAGTGTACTTGGTACCAGAACACCTTAGGCGGGAGATCGATGATCGACTTTATAATCGTATCATCTGATCTGCGGCCGTATGTCTTGGACACTCGGGTGAAGAGAGGAGCAGAGCTGTCAACTGATCACCACCTGGTGGTGAGTTGGATCAGATGGCAGGGGAGTCGGCCAGAGAGACCTGGCAAGCCCAAACGTGTAGTGCGGGTGAACTGGGAACGTCTGGTCGAGGACCCTGTCCGGGAGGTCTTCAACTCCCACCTCCGGATGAACTTCTCACACATCCCGAGGGAGGTTGGGGACATGCAATCCGAGTGGACCATGTTCAAAGCCTCTATTGTGGAAGCGGCCGACAGGAGCTGTGGTCGGAAGGTCATCGGTGCCTGTCGCGGCGGCAACCCAAGAACCCGGTGGTGGACACCGGGGGTCAGGGAAGCCGTCAAGCTGAAGAAGGAGGCCTACCGGGCCTGGCTGGCCCAGGGGTCTCCTGAAGCAGCTGACGGGTACCGGCAGGCCAGAAGGGCTGCAGCTGCGGTGGTCGCGGAAGCAAAAACTCGGGCATGGGAGGAGTTCGGGGAAGTCATGGAGGAGGACTTTCGGTCGGCCTCAAAGAGATTCTGGCAAACCGTCCGACGGCTCAGGAAGGAAAGCAGGGTCTACCCAGGCTGTTCTCAGCGTGGGGAGCTGCTGACCCGGACAGGGACATCGTCGGACGGTGGAAAGAATACTTTGAGGAACTCTAAATCCGCCAACATGTCCCTCTAGAGGGGCAGTGCCTGTAGACTTGGGGGTCGACCAATATCCTGGCAGAGGCCGCTAAGGTTGTTAAAAGCTCCTTGGTGGCAAGGCGCCGGGGTGGATGAGATCCGCCCTGAGATGCTGAAGGCGCTGGACATTGTTGGGCTGTCTTGGCTGACACGCCTCTTCAATGTCGCATGGGGGTCAGGAACTGTACCCTTGGACTGGCAGACCGGGGTGGTGGTTCCAATTTTCAAAAAGGGGGACCGGAGAGTGTGCTCGAACTATCGTGGAATCACACTTCTCAGCCTCCTGGGAAAGTTTATGCCAGGGTACTGGAAAGGAGGCTCCGACCGCTGGTCGAACCTCAGATTCAAGACCAGCAGTGCGGATTCCGTCCCGGTCGTGGAACTGTGGACCAGCTCTTCACCCTCGCAAGGGTCCTCGAGGGGTCCTGGGAGTTTGCCCAACCAGTCTTCATGTGTTTTGTGGACTTGGAGAAGGCTATTGACCGGGTCCTCGGAATTGTTGTGGGGGGTGCTGCGGGGGTCTGGGGTTCCGGACCCGTTGCTACGGGCTATCCGGTCTCTGTACGCCTGCAGTAGGAGCTGTGTTCGCATCCTCGGCAGTAAGTCAGACACGTTCCCGGTGGGTGTTGGTCTCCGCCAGGGCTGCCCTTTATCACCGGTCCTGTTTGTGATTTTCATGGACAGGATATCTAGGCACAGCCTGGGGGTGGAGCAGGTCAGGTTTGGGGGTCTTGGGATCGCCTCTCTTCTGTTTGCAGATGATGTGGTCCTGTTAGCATCCTCAGACCATGACCTCCGGCACTCACTGGGGCGTTTTGCTGCCGAGTGTGAAGCGGCAGGGATGAGAGTCAGCACCGCCAAATCTGAGGCCATGGTGCTCTGCCGGGAACCGTGGATTGCTCCTCCAGGTGGGGACAGAGTGCTTACCCCAAACGAAGGAGTTCAAGTATCTTGGGGTCTTGTTCACGAGTGAGGGTAAGATGGGCGGAGATCGACAGGCGGATCGGTGCAGCTGCAGCAGTAAAACAGGCGCTGTACCGGTCTGTCTTGGTGAAGAGAGAGCTGAGCCGAAAGGCGAAGCTTTCAATTACTGGTCGGTCTCGTTCCAATCCTCACCTATGGTCATGAACTTTGGGTTGTGACCGAAAGAACGAGGTCGCGAATACAAGCGGCGAAATGAGTTTCCTCCGTAGGGTGGCCGGGCTCAGCCTTAGAGATAGGGTAAGGAGCTCGGACATCAGGAGGAGCTTGAGTCGAGCCGCTACTCCTTCGCATCGAAAGGAGTCAGCTGAGGTGGTTCGGGCATCTGATTCGGATGCCTCCTGGACGCCCTCCGTTAGAGGTTTTCCAGGCACGTCCTACTGGGAGGAGACCCGGGAAGACCCAGGACACGCTGGAGAGATTATATCTCCGGCTGGCCTGGGAACGCCCGGGATCCCCAGATTGAGCTGGAAAGTGTCATGGCGAGAGGGAAGTCTGGGTCAACCTGCTGGGTCTGCTGCCCCCGCGACCCGACCCCGGAATAAGCGGATGAGAATGGATGGATGGATGGATGGATATTAGGGCTGTGAAACGATAAAAAAATTTAATCGGGTTAATCACAGGTTTCTGTGGATTAATCATGATTAATCACATATTACCGATATTCTCGGTATATTTTGTGAGAACATAGAGATTTATGACAAAAGACGGATATATACATTTATACATTCTTCTATACAATGGTGCTGCAACTCAGCAGTTATTTAGCAGTTTTCTTCCATATGGAACATTAATACATCTTCATCCTAAACAGGATGTTTAACCCTCCTGTTACCTTTCGGGTCAATTTGACCCCATTCAATGTTTAATGTCGGTGTTCTTTGGGTCAATTTGACCCCAGGCTGTTTTTCACTGTGTCAAACATATCAGAAATATCAACTTTTTTATTTATTTAAAGGGCTATTTAGGTAGTCAACAAACAAACATAAAGTACCTCACACTTAAACTTGGGAAGCAATATTAATTCTAATAATTTTCTGGAGGTTTTAATTGCTGGGGTCAAATTGACCCGAGGGTAAAATATGTTAGTAAATGTAAAGGTAACAGGAGGGTTAAACAGAGCATTTTCTCTTGTTTGTCAACCATTAACTCCACCATGATACAATCTAAAGGTGGACAGATTGACAAGTGACTTTTTTTTGCTCGGTCCCGATGCGCGCGCACGGAGCTCTGTGGCGCGCCAGACGGAGATCGATAAGTGTTAACGCAACGCGTAGAGACAGAAATGACATGCTGCTGTGGAGATACGATCAACAACAGACGTTTAGTTTAATAAAAGAACAAAGACGTGCTATAGAGAACATGTCAGGGGCGGGCCAATCTCTTTAATGTCATGCGATCTACCGACACTACGCCGCGATCGACTGGCAGGTCGCGATCGACGTGTTGAGACCCTGATCTACAGGAAGTAAAAGTCGTAACAAGGTTTCCGGAGGTGAACCTGCGGAAGGATCATTACCGATGAACAGACCGTCTGCATGAGAGCGGACAGAGTTCAGATTGAAGTGGTGGATTGGAAGCTCATTTTGCAAGTTACTTTTTTTTCGTCCCGACGACCAACACCAGACGGATTGGAAGCTCATTCTGCGCATGCGTTAAATGCGTTAAAAAAAAAAACTAGTTAAACCTGTAATTGAATTAACGCGTTATTTTTCACAGCACTAATATATATATATATACACACATACATATATATATGCGTGTGTGTTTTGATAAACAAGATATAAAGCGGAACATTAACATGAATCAATAAGTTCAGGCCGGCTGGTCGTGGTGAACATTTATTGGTTGTCTTGGTAACACTAGAGGACCCGGTCTCAATAAACAGGTCAATAACAACATCTCCGTCCTCCTCCTCCTCCTCCTCCTCTTCATCGTCGTCATGGCGCTCACATTCAGACTGCTGTGATCAACACGGCCACACAGCAGGCACACTGCTCTGGAGACGTTGGCAAACAATTCACTCACAAGGTCAAAGGTCACATGGATCTGAGTTCACATTAAGGATTATGAAAGAGGAAATGCTTTTACATTTGGTTTTATTAGACTGAATTAGAAAAAGGGACACATCGTATCAAAAGTATTGCATCAAATCTAAAAACACTGATGAACTTCCTTCTCCAACAGGTGGCGTCAGTGAGGTCACGCGGAGGAACTCATGCTACGTAAAGTCACGGAGAACCAGGTTCCCCGTGGACGCAGGTTCCCCGTATCCCAAGACAAATGTACTCAAACGTCAAAAACATCCCTTTGTCCCCTTATTCACAAAATGTAAGAGCAGCTCAGATCGTTCCCTGAGGAACCCCGGCTCTCCGTCTGCAGACCAGCAGGGGGGTTCTGTGGGGAACCCCGGGTTCCGCAGGTTCAGGTGTGAAACTATCGTTGATTCCCTTCTTTCCCCTCGTCTCAGCTTTGTGACGTCATCTTCCCACGTAAAATAAAAAACACATGAACTCTAGCTGGGTTATTTGGGAGTTTTTCCTGGTCCGATGTGAGGTTTTGGGGCAGGGATGTCTATGTGTACAGATTGTAAAGCACTCCGAGACTAATTTGTAATTTGTGAAATTGGGCTATACAAATAAACTGAATTGAATAGCTTTGAGCTAACGTTAGCTTTGAGCTAACGTTTACAGATATCTTTTGTTGATAAAATAAGACAGAACTCGTGGCCTCGACTGAATTAAATGGTGTCCGCGGGTTCCACCGCCGCCGGCTCGGGTCTGTAAACAGGTCCCATGATGCGGAGAACCCCCCGTCGGTTTCAGTGCAGAGAAGCAGCCGCTGTCGCGTAAGACCCACAGAATGACTCGGCCCGTTCCAGAGCAAACATCTGGGGAACATCTGGAGGTGCTCGTCGTGTTTGGGTTCCGTCGGTTCTAGGGATGCACCGATCTGATCGGCGCCGATCCATATCGGCCGATATTCCCATTATCGGTTTTGATCGGCGTTCTCAAAACGGCCGATCAGATGACGTAACTTCTGGGAGAAAAACTATCAGAGACGTTTCAATCGCAACGGAGACGATGCGCCCGGCGAGGGCCGCAGAGGTCAGAGGTCAGAGGGGATCCTCCCCACCGAGCGGCGTCCCCGTCCCCCGAGTTGAATCTCTGGGTCGACTCAGCCGACTCTCACATGTCTGCCCCTAGAGACGCTCACGCTAAACACATTCCATCGGGAGCGAGAGGGTTTGATCACGTTAGCGGAAAGAACCACGTGAAACAACATCCGCTATTCAAAATAAGATGTCGACAAATCATACACTAACATATACAAGTAAACAATGAACTGATTTTGTATCTTTAGAGATCGTTTCTGAGATTTAGCTTAAATTATGCTAACATTAACACATTGTTACTGCACCAAGGAAGAGTTTATAAAGATAAGTCAGACTTTTGTATGTTAAACAAAGTCCTGTCTATAGATCTCCCCAAGAGTTCCAGGAAATGAATGATGCAGATGTGTTCCATACATATCTGAAATCCCCTATAATAGCAATCAATCAATTTTTATGTATCAATTAGGACATTTTTCAAAGTAAAAGTCCTAAATGTTTAAAGAAATCAGTAATTTCTTTAATGTTTGAGGTGCTTTATATATGTATTTCCTCATAGTCCTCATAGCAATAATGCTCCACAATAAATAGAATGCTTCAACCGACACCGTGATCGGTGATCGGTATTATCGGATCGGCAGATACTGATTTCAGTGATCGGCACCAAAAAACCTGATCGGTGCATCTCTAGTCGGTTCTCATCGGTCGTTATTTAAACGTTCTGAGACCTTCGAGCTGCAGAACAGTTCTGAGAACACGTCCTCCAGCTGCCGCTCTGAGCTCTCAGCTCCGGACTCCTCTACGCCGTGGAAGCGCTGGTCTACACGCGACAGCTTCAGGTTGTGTTTTAAACAACAACAACAACACAACATGACCATCTGAGGCAATGAGGTCCGTGTGGAAAGAGGAACAATGAAACACATAAATGAGGCATGTCTCAGACGATGTTGAGCTGAAGCCAGAAAAGAGTTTTTACTTTGTGTTTTGAATCTTGGTGAACTCAATGTTGTTGTTGTTGTTGTTGTTTGTACTGAATAAAGAATAAATATGGAGATTTGTTTCTGATTTGTATCCAGTAGCCAAAATAAATAAAAAGTCTGAATTAGTATTTTGTTTGCATTCCATCTCTTAAGTCCAGAGTTAAATGCTGAGCGGTGACCCTGAGCTGAGGTCATGACCTCTGGGTCTGTCCTCTCTGGTCAGAACTCTGGGAACTAAATATTAAATCAGGAAACATAAATCCACATGTGGATTATTTATTTTAAAAATTACATTTCAACCATAACCCTAAAAAAGGAAAATCATTAAAAATAAAAATAATGTTTGTTTCATTGTAAAATAAAAAAACTTTCCTAACGTTTCACTTATTTTTTCCTTGGAGTTAAAGGCGTAGCGTCCTCTGCACAGCGGAGGAGGAGCTGCAGTTCCCCTTCGTCCTGCTCCTCCTCCGCTGTACTTCCTGTTGGATAAACATCTTCAATCCATTCTGTTTGTTTTAAAGTTCATCATGTAAACAAGTGAAATAAATCATCAGATTCATAATCATAAGTATTATTATAGTTATAATAATAATTATAATTATAATAATCATTAAGAATTGAAGACGAAACAAAGTTCTGACTTTAAAACATCTTTCTTTGTTTTGATCGTTGTTTCCATGAGACCAGGGCCCAGACCAGGGCCCAGACCAGGGCCCAGACCAAATCTTGACGGATCCTCAAGCGACTTCATTGTAGTTCTTCGGTTTGTTTCTGAGATCAATAATCAATAATCTCATTGAAATGGAGCTCTGCTCAGGTTTTAAATTCTACAATAAAATAATGATTAATATTTAAACTCTCACAGAGATTCATCAATAATCTTAATGATTGATTATTTAGAATAAAAAAAGTGCTTTTGAGGTCCTGGTCCTGATCTGGTCCTGGTCCTGATCTGGTCCTGGTCGGGTTCTGGTTCTGACGAAGCTCCGTTGATCCCGTTTCCCGGCTCAGGACCGGTTCCCGGGGTGCTGGGTCCGGATGTGGCTGTGGAGGCGGGTCGCTGAGGTGAACCTCTTCCCGCAGGCGGAGCAGCAGAGAGTGGAAGAGGCGGAGCCAGGAGGAGTCGAGGAGGAGGCGGAGCCAGGAGGAGACGAGGAGGAGGAGGCGTGAGTCTGACGGTGAACCTTCAGGAGAGACATGTGGCTAAACCGACGCCCACATTCCTCACACTCTGACCAGACACGCCTCCTCTTCCTCTGCACACACACACGCACACACACACACACAGTCAGTACACCATCGGTAATAGTAAATGTAGTTATTTAAAAATATATATTTAAACACATTTGTTAGCATATTATTATTACATTCTACATTACCTTCCTGTCTTTGTCCTCCCCGTCCTCCTCCTCCTCCTCCTGCTCCTCCTCTCTGGTTGGAGACGGACACAGACGACCGGGTCTCACTGGGGACATCGTCTCTTTGTCCTCGTCCTCCAGCAGCTGAGACGGCAGCGTCAGGAGACGATGGAGCATCGATGCAGAGGAGCGGTGGCCTGAAGACCCTGGAGACCAGTCAGACAGACCAGAGACCAGGGTCAGACGGACCAGAGACCAGGGTCAGGATGATCAGAGACCAGGGTCAGACGGACCAGAGACCAGGGTCAGACGGACCAGAGACCAGGGTCAGGATGATCAGAGACCAGGGTCAGGATGATCAGAGACCAGGGTCAGACGGACCAGAGACCAGGGTCAGGATGATCAGAGACCAGGGTCAGACGGACCAGAGACCAGGGTCAGACGGACCAGAGACCAGGGTCAGGATGATCAGAGACCAGGCAGACCAAGGTCAGACGGATCAGACAGACCAGAGACCAGGGTCTCCCTCATGAGGGTCCAACATGGATCCACAAACCAATAGAACCGCTGATCTTTTCAGTATACATGTTCCCTCCATGAATCACATGTCGATACCAACAGTTAGCGCGTAGCCTCAGCCTCGGCTCGTGATGCAGGACTGGAAAACCTGCTGGAGACAACCGACGTGCCAAAGAACCGCGAAGAGCGTTAGAGCCTCGTCGAAGAATCAACAACGATCCATCAACCGCACATAAGCAACAGAGCACAGCCACTGCCCCCCGAGCTGCTGCTCCACAGGAAACTAACCAGCCAAGACCAAAGCTAGACCAAGTGAAGCCCAAACCACCTGCACCCAAAACCAGCAGTTCCATCGGACTGGATTACATCTCCCCTGAAAAGATGAGGCATTCTGGACCTCTGGTGAGGAAATGGATCCTCCAGCTGAGGAATAAGTGCATGTTGAGAAGATCTGGAGAAAAAACTGAATTGTTGCCCTTCTTAAACCAGGAAAAGACCAGCATGCAAAGAGCTACCACCCAATCGCTCTGCTACGCCGCTTCTTCAGGCCCTGTTGCTGAACCAGGACCATACCTCTACAGGCTGTTAGAGAGGGGCATTGCCCTGTTGCTGAACCAGGACCATACCTCTACAGGCTGTTAGAGAGGGGCATTGCCCTGTTGCTCAACCAGGACCATACCTCTACAGGCTGTTAGAGAGGGGCATTGCCCTGTTGCTGAACCAGGACCATACCTCTACAGGCTGTTAGAGAGGGCATTGCCCTGTTGCTCAACCAGGACCATACCTCTACAGGCTGTTAGAGGGCATTGCCCTGTTGCTGAACCAGGACCATACCTCTACAGGCTGTTGGAGGGGCATTGCCCTGTTGCTGAACCAGGACCATACCTCTACAGGCTGTTGGAGAGGGGCATTGCCCTGTTGCTGAACCAGGACCATACCTCTACAGGCTGTTAGAGATGGGCATTGCCCTGTTGCTGAACCAGGACCATACCTCTACAGGCTGTTAGAGAGGGGCATTGCCCTGTTGCTCAACCAGGACCATACCTCTACAGGCTGTTAGAGAGGGGCATTGCCCTGTTGCTCAACCAGGACCATACCTCTACAGGCTGTTAGAGAGGGGCATTGCCCTGTTGCTGAACCAGGACCATACCTCTACAGGCTGTTGGAGGGGCATTGCCCTGTTGCTCAACCAGGACCATACCTCTACAGGCTGTTAGAGGGGCATTGCCCTGTTGCTCAACCAGGACCATACCTCTACAGGCTGTTAGAGAGGGGCATTGCCCTGTTGCTCAACCAGGACCATACCTCTACAGGCTGTTAGAGAGGGGCATTGCCCTGTTGCTGAACCAGGACCATACCTCTACAGGCTGTTAGAGAGGGGCATTGCCCTGTTGCTCAACCAGGACCATACCTCTACAGGCTGTTGGAGAGGCGCATTGCCCTGTTGCTGAACCAGGACCATACCTCTACAGGCTGTTGGAGAGGCATTGCCCTGTTGCTCAACCAGGACCATACCTGCAGGCAGGTTGCCAGCTGAGTCTCCTAATGATGAACGCCATCTTCTCCATGGACGTCACCCTCCAGCCCAACATCTAAAGTCAAGCAGCTCTGTCAGCCCCGTCCATGACCCGCCTCCTACTGCCATAGGAATACCCCTTCCCTCTGGCCCTGAAGCACCAGGAAAGACAGAAAATTGGGCCAACCACCTGTCGGTGTGGAGGAGCAGACCAGACGATGGAGCACCTCCTTGTCTGTCCTCGACTACCAACCCCCTCCACTCTGAAGACCTCCAGATTTCAATACAAACGCAAAGGACTGTGTAAAACATTTGTATTTGACCACCACGCTTCAGTGAAACCCAAAGAACAAGAGGAAGAAGAAGAAGAAGCTTTTACGTCTTTAAATATAATGTTGTGTGGGTCACCTGTGGGTCTGAGGGGGGTTCCGGGTCCGGTGGTCTTCCTCTGACCGTCTGCAGCTTCTTCATCAGGAGAAAACACCTCCATGTCCTCCAGAGGAGTCCAGCGGGGGTCCTGCTGGGGGGAGGAGGGCGAGGGCTCCAGGGTCACAGAGGGGGCGGAGAGAGGTGCCACCTGATCTGCCCCCCCCTCACCTAGACAGCGCCCACTACCTCCTCCTCTTCTGGCTCCTCCTCCTCCTCCATCCAGCTCCTTGATCTGCCAGACGTCGCTGCACCACTTCTGACCAAAGACCTTGTCCAGGATGGGAACCCAGTCCTGAGACACCGAGAGGACGGGGGGGCGCTCCCGGTCTGAGGGGAGAGGAGGCCACGACAGAGGGTCAGGAGGAGCAAAGGAAAAGAGGAAAAGAGGAAGGAAGAGGGATGGGATGTAAAGGAGGAAATGAGAGGAAAGAAGTGAGAGAAAGGCGATTAGAGAGGAGAGGAGAGGAGGGAGCAGGTGAGGAAGGAAGCCCTAAACGTGTATGTGTTGAAGTAGAACTACATTATGAGACATCACCACGTACCTCAGGACACCGTGATGTCAGTGACATCACAGTGACATCAAAATGACATCACAGTGTCATCACAGTGTCATCACGGTGTCATCACAGTGTCATCACGGTGTCATCACGGTGTCATCACCACGTACCTCAGGACACCGTGATGTCAGTGACATCAAAATGACATCACAGTGACATCACAGTGACATCACAGTGACATCACAGTGACATCAAAATGACATCACAGTGACATCACAGTGACATCACAGTGACATCAGTGACATCACAGTGACATCAAAATGACATCACAGTGACATCAGTGACATCAAAGTGACATCACAGTGACATCAGTGACATCACAGTGACATCAGTGACATCACAGTGACATCACAATGACATCAGTGACACCACAGTGTCACCACAGTGTCATCACAGTGTCATCACGTTGTCACCACGGTGTCATCACAATGTCATCAGAGTGTCACCATAGTGTCACCATCACGGTGTCATCATAGTGTCATCACGATATCACCACGGTGTCATCACAGTGTCATCACAGTGTCATCACACTTAAGGTATCCACCCACCGTCTGTCTTCTCCATCTCTTTGGACACTGTGACCTCAGACATCTCCTCCCGGGTGTCTTCAGAGCCACTTGGTGAGACTGAGTCGTTCTCGGAGCCCCGCCTCCTGCCCCCCCCGGCTCCTCCCCCTCTCTCGGAGCTCTGGTCCAGCGTCAGCCCCAGGTCCTGCTGCTCTCGCTCCATCTTGGTGATCTCCAGCAGCAGGTCGTCAAACGAGGCCTCAACGATCTTTGTCAGCTCGTGGACCGCGAAGTCCAGGACCTGCTCCATGACGGCCTTCAGCTGGTCTGCAGGGAGGAAGACCCATCAGCATCATCTTCATCACTTTCAACACATTAAACAGACCTGAACATCGCCCTATCGGCGGTGTTCTGTGGGAGCCGGCCAGCAGCCACTGATCACGTCCGCGGCGCCATCTCCTGATGGCGCCGCGGACGGCCGCCTCGGTGCGTTGGTGCGCGATGTTTTTTGTTGTTTTCGTCTTAAATACTGTTTTCTGCTGTGATTCCCGGAGCTCTTTCACCAGAGAAGAGCTCATGAACATCAGGGGAACAACTCCAGCGGATTTATTTCCAACGTTTTTAACTTCTGTGGAGTTACTGGACATTTTTGTAAAAGGTGTGCTCACCTTCGCCCACGGTGAGACGCCCCGGAGAGGGAACGTTCAGGGCGCTTGTAATGCCACGGAAACGGGATCTCGTACAGCGCTGCCGGGCATATTTCTCCAATGTCCGCTCACTGTGCAACAAACTGGACGAACTCCAGCTGCTGGTCGGGAGAGACAGAGACTTCTCCTCATCCTCTGTCCTGTGCTTTACGGAATCATGGCTAAGTGGATCGATACCAGATTCTGCGCTCCAGCTCGCTGGCTTCCAGCTGTTCCGAGCGGACCGGTCACGGAGCTCTCCGAAAAACAAAGGGTGGAGGAATCTGCTTTTACCTCAACAACGGCTGGTGCAACGACGTAACGGTGATTCTACAGCACTGTTCGCCGGACCTGGAATCTTTTATCATTCACTGCAAACCCTTCTACTCCCCACGTGAGTTCGCTTCATTCATCCTGGCCGGAGTTTACATGCCGCAGGGAACGTGAACGAGGCACAGCGGACCCTCGCTGAACAGATACGGTGTGTGGAGCGGACCTTCCCGGACTCTTTAGTTATTGTACTCGGGGATTTTAACAAAGGAAACCTCAGCCACGAACTCCCTAAATATAGGCAGTTAATTAAATACCCTACCAGAGAGAAGAGCATTCTGGACCACTGCTACACAACAATCAGCAGGGCCTATCACGCCGTCCCTCGAGCTGCACTGGAAAACTCTGACCACGTCATGGTTCATCTGATTCCCTCATACAGGCAGAGACTAAAGCTCTACAAACCTGTGGTGAGGAAGTTCAAGAAGTGGACCAGTGAGGCTCTGGAGGATCTACGGGCGTGCTTGGACTGTACTGACTGGGATGTCTTCAGGACTGCTACCAACAGCCTGGATGAGTACACAGAGGCTGTAACTTCCTACATCAGCTTCTGTGAGGACAGCTGTATTCCATCCAGCTCCAGGGTGAGTTATAACAACGACAAACCCTGGTTCACAGCGGAGCTCAGGAAGCTAAGACTGCAGAAGGACCAGGCATTCAGGAGTGGGGACAAGGACTTGTACACAGAGTCAAAATACAGGTTTAGCAAGGCGGTGAGAGATGCTAAACGACTGTACTCTGAGAAACTGCAACAGCAGCTCTCAGCAAACGACTCTGCTTCTGTCTGGAGAGGGCTCAGGCAGATCACCAACTACAAGCCCAAATCACCCCACTCCATGAACAATGTGCTTCTGGCAGACGAGCTCAATGAGTTCTACTGCCGCTTTGAAAGACAATGGAGCAGTCCTGAGACCATCCCCACAGCCCCATCAACAAGCCACAGACCATCAGCCCACCCTCCCCAGCCCATCAGGGGCTCACACCTCTGGAGCACCCTCCATCAACTCAGCGACGACCCTCGTCATCCTGGAGAGAGCGTCAACAGGCTGTTCAAAAGCAGAACCCCGCAAAGCAGCGGGCCCGGACTCCGTCTCCCCTCCACCCTGAAGCACTGTGCTGACCAGCTGTCTCCGTGTTCACCGACATCTTCAACACCTCCCTGGAGACATGCCACGTTCCAGCCTGCTTCAAGGCCTCCACCATCATCCCGCCCCAAAAACCCAAGATCACAGGACTCAATGACTACAGGCCCATCGCCTGATCTCTGTGGTCATGAAGTCCTTTGAACGCTTGGTCCTGTCACACCTCAAGACCATCACCGACCCACTCCTGGACCCCTGCAGTTCGCCTACAGAGCCAACAGGTCTGTAGACGATGCAGTCAACATGGCCCTTCACTACATCCTCCAGCATCTGGACTCCCAGGAACCTACGCCAGGATCCTGTTTGTGGACTTCAGCTCTGCTTTCAATACAATCATCCGTCCCTGCTGCAGGACAAGCTCTCCCAGCTGCACGTGCCCGACTCCACCTGCAGGTGGATCACAGACTTCCTGACCGACAGGAAGCAGCACGTGAGGCTGGGGAAACACGTCTCAGGCTCCTGGACCACCAGCACAGGTTCCCCCCAAGGCTGTGTTCTCTCCCCTCTGCTGTTCTCCCTGTACACCAACAGCTGCACCTCCAGTCACCAGTCCGTCAAGCTCCTAAAGTTCGCGGATGACACCACCCTCATTGGGCTCATCTCTGGTGGGGACGAGACCGCCTACAGGTGGGAGACTGACCACCTGGTGACCTGGTGCAGCCAGAACAACCTGGAGCTCAACGCTCTAAAGACAGTGGAGATGGTTGTGGGTTTCAGGAGGAATGCAGCCCCACCCGCCCCTCTCATCCTGTGTGACTCCCCCGTCGACGCTGTGGAGTCCTACCGCTTCCTGGGCTCCATCATCACCCAGGACCTCAAGTGGGAGCTGAACATCGGCTCCATCACCAAGAAGGCCCAGCAGAGGATGTTCTTCCTGAGGCAGCTGAGGAAATTCAACCTGCCAGGGAGAATGATGGTACAATTCTTCACGGCCATCGTTGAGTCCATCATCTGCTCCTCCATCACCGTCTGGCACCCTGCAGCCACAGCCAAAGACAAGTGCAGCTGCAGAGCATCATCCGCTCGGCCGAGAGGGTTATCGGCTGCAATCTGCCTTCCTCCAGGTCCTGTTCACTTCCAGGTCACTGAAGCGGGCCAGAAAGATTGTCGCTGACCCTCCCACCCTGGACACTCCTGTTCGAGTCCCTCCCTCGGGAGGAGGCTGCGTCCATCAGGACAAAGACCACCCGCCACACCAAAAGTTTTTCCGTCGGCAGTCGGGCTCATCAATGGAACCCGGACTGACTGACTGTCACCCCCAGGACTACCACCTCTTCTTCCACCTTCCTCTCTCCTCCTTCTTCCCGCTCCTTCCTCTTCCTCCTCCTCCTCCCTCCTCCTTCTTCTTCCCTCCTCCACACGTCACTTTAACATGCACTTTAACTTGAGGCCTCCTCCACACACATGCCACTTTATTTGCATGCACTTTAACTTAAACACACGCCACGTGTAACATACACTTTTAACTAAAACACACCACTTGAAGCACACACCCAAACACTTTCACATTATTTGTTGTCTTTCTGTCGTGTTGATTGTTGTTTGTTTGTCATGTCCAAATGTTGCACCTTCCACCAAAAAAAAATCCTCGTTTGTGTAAACATTCCTGGCAATAAAACTGTTTCTGATTCTGATACACGCTCCCTTCAGTATGAATAGACATGTATCCTTGTATGCAAATGAGTACTCATATCACTGAGCAGAGCCTGAACGCATCATGAGAACATTATCATCTACCTTCAGCCAGTACTCATGTTCACTGAGCAGAGCCTGAACGCATCACCATGTAACTGAAGTGAACCTCCGCTAGTTCTACGTTAGCGGTGTTGCTAACGTTACTAGCTTACGTTACTCTCCTCTAGTTGGTCTAAACAGATTGGTTGTTTACAAAGTCACATGACCAGAGATACATGTCATGATCACATGTGATTAAAGGTGTCTGACCATCCTCCCCCTCCTCCATAGCGGTGACCTTTGACCTCATCATCTCTGTCCAAGTTACTCCAACACTTTGGCTCACATTGAGGTGAGGAGGAACCTCAAGGCCTGATGGTTCTACTGGTCCATCACAAGAGGTCTCAGGGTGTCTACAGGAATAAACCAGTGAAATTTAAGACTTTTTAAGACCACGTCTAAATAAAATTTAAGACCTAATATACGAAGGAAATATACATTAATCTAAATTAGTTAATACAAAGTAAACACACTGATGTCTGTTCAAAATTAACAGTATGGTGTAATGCAAAAGGATAATACAAATGTCATTGCTGTTGTAAATTATATTTATTAATACAACATTTTCAGAACATTTAGGTCCCATGAACAAATGTCTATAAAATCAAGTAAATATATTTTTAAAATACGTGCAACATAGTTCCTTTTGAACAAAAAAATCTATAAAATAACATAAATAACATTTCCAGCTGCTTTTAAAATGCAAATACATTTACATAATAGAATGTATGTGTGTGTGAGTTAGTTCTCATGTCTCTATGTGAAGGTTCATACGTCTCCTCCTGAGCTTTTGTGAATATACTAGGAAAACAATCCTTTTCAAACTATATGAATACAAAAACTTCCAGTTGACATTTGGTCCATTCTCCTGGAAAAAAGAAAGAAAAGGCAGACATTAGCCAACAGTCACCACATCTCTTCATGACACCACCACTTTAATGTCAGACTGGATCAATATAAATGAAAACTATTTTTACAAATTAAGCAACGTGAGCCATCCCTTGAGCCTAGTGAACACTATGGAGACATATTGACAGGTAAACACCACTCTACTACCATTCTAAAACTAGTTTTAATTAGTCTAATTAATGTGTAGTGCGCCTATCCATAGCTGTTATTAACTTGACACATGAGTAAAGCTTAACTATATGAAACACATACTCATATACAAGAGGATAGTTAATACATATATTTATGTGAGACTTACTTTGAGATGCTGAAGTAGGTCCTGGTGTCACGGCCCATGAGCTCCACAGGATCCTGACTGGACCGGGTCACTGAACCGAGAGCGCATGAAGTCCAGCTGTCTGCTCGCGGTGGTCTGGTCCAGAGTCTCGTGGTGGTCTGGTCCAGAGTCTCGTGGTGGTCTGGTCCAGAGTCTCGTGGTGGTCTGGTCCAGAGTCTCGTGGTGGTCTGGTCCAGAGTCTCGTGGTGGTCTGGTCCAGAGTCTCGTGGTCTGGTCCAGAGTCTCGCGGTGGTCTGGTCCAGAGTCTCGTGGTGGTCTGGTCCAGAGTCTCGTGGTGGTCTGGTCCAGAGTCTCGCGGTGGTCTGGTCCAGAGTCTCGCGGTGGTCTGGTCCAGAGTCTCGCGGTGGTCTGGTCCAGAGTCTCGTGGTGGTCTGGTCCAGAGTCTCGCGGTGGTCTGGTCCAGAGTCTCTCGGTGGTCTGGTCCAGAGTCTCGTGGTGGTCTGGTCCAGAGTCTCGCGGTGGTCTGGTCCAGAGTCTCGTGGTGGTCTGGTCCAGAGTCTCGTGGTGGTCTGGTCCAGAGTCTCGTGGTGGTCTGGTCCAGAGTCTCGTGGTGGTCTGGTCCAGAGTCTCGTGGTGGTCTGGTCCAGAGTCTCGTGGTGGTCTGGTCCAGAGTCTCGTGGTGGTCTGGTCCAGAGTCTCGCGGTGGTCTGGTCCAGAGTCTCATTGCGGTCTGGTCCAGAGTCTCGCGGTGGTCTGGTCCAGAGTCTCGTGGAACAGAATGAAGAACGCACCGCAGCGTTGGTCTTCGGTGATGAGCTCTTTGTTTCACGGCGCTGGATTTCCTCCGGTGACCTCCAACGTTGGAGTTGACGTCGTTGCTGGCGGCGGAGCAGGAGCTAGCGGCGGAGCAGGAGCTAGCCCCGCGGGCTGCTGGCGGCCTTCGCTAGTCTCTGTGCTTCTTGCTCTACGTGAGATTCCACCGCTGGAAAGTCTCGCGACACACAACGCAGCTTCAGAAGCATTTCACCGACCGTGACCAGAAACACTCGTTCTCTTCAAGCCGTTGTTGAACTTGCACCCCCCCCCATGTTTTCTAAAGTAGCCGATGCTTCACGTTGTAGGGGATGGGACCGAATACGCGGGGCCCCTTTAAGAGAAGGGGCGTGGCCACGGTGACACCAGAGACGCCGCAGAGCGACCGGAGCAAAATACGGACCTGGCGGAACAGATTGCCTCATATTCGTAATGACATGACAAACAAAAAACTTAAGACCAATCCAATCTGAATTTAAGACAATTTAAGACTTTTTAAGGCCTTATTTTTAGGAAAAGCAATTTAAGACTTTTTAAGACTTTTTAATGCCCCGCGGACACCCTGGGTCTGATGGTTCTACTGGTCCATCACAAGAGGTCTGATGGTTCTACTGGTCCATCACAAGAGGTCTGATGGTTCTACTGGTCCATCACAAGAGGTCTGATGGTTCTACTGGTCCATCACAAGAGGTCTGATGGTTCTACTGGTCCATCACAAGATGATGAAGATGATATGACATGTCATTTAGCAGACGCTTTTATCCAAAGTGACTCACAATAAGTGAATCAACCTAGAGAACAAACTAAGAACAACAAGAATACAGAAAG
This sequence comes from Pseudoliparis swirei, assembly GCF_029220125.1. Taxonomy (NCBI): domain Eukaryota; kingdom Metazoa; phylum Chordata; class Actinopteri; order Perciformes; family Liparidae; genus Pseudoliparis; species Pseudoliparis swirei. Next base: position 1,119,539 of record NC_079410.1, on the reverse strand, counting down.
TAACATTTCCTCAACATAGTCAAACTACTAAAGTACCACAATAAGAGCTATTTACGAGCCACTGAAGTGATAATCTGTGTTTTAATCCAGGTATAGTATAAAGATGTGTTTTTAGTCTCGGGGTGAAGCTGTAGAGACTTCCTGCTGTCCTGATGTCAGTGGGGAGCTGGTTCCACCAATCAGGAGCCAGGACAGCAAACATGACCTCTCATCATCATCTGGATGAGAGGTCATCTCTGGTTTTAAAGCAGGGTGTGTGTGTGTCTGTTTATGTGTATGTATGTATGTATATGTATGTGTGTGTATGTGTGTATATGTATGTGTGTGTGTATATGTATGTGTGTATTTGTGTGTGTGTGTGTGTCTGTTTATGTTTGCGTGTGTATGTATATGTTTGTGTGTGTATGCAGGTGTGTGTATGTTTGTGTGTGTATGTGTGTATATGTATGTGTGTATGTGTGTGTGTATGTGTCTGTATATGTTTGTGTGTGTACGTGTGTATATGTATGTGTGTGTAGGTGTAGGTGTGTGTATGTGTGTGTAGGTGTGTATATGTGTGTATATGTATGCGTGTGTGTACGTGTGTATATGTATGTGTGTGTATATGTTTGTGTGTCCTGGATGCAGCTGTGAAGGCTTCCAGCAGGATGGGGCTGACCATCAACATCACCAAAACAGAGGTCGTCTGTCAGTGGAGCACCAACACCACGCCACCCATCTTCAGCATCAATGATAAGCATCTGTCTGTAGTACCATCATTCAAATACCTCGGGAGTCTCCTCTGAGGACAATGACATCCACAATGAGGTCCAGAACAGAATCAAACAAGCACCAGCTGCCTTTGGGAGACTCAGGCGCCGGGTCTTTCAAAACAAGAACTTATATCTCCATACAAACATCTCTGTGTATCAAGCAGTTTGCATCAGCACCTCCTCTCCAGCTGTGAAGCCTGGCTCACCTACAGCCGCCATGGGAAACCCTGGAGCATCTTCACATCCGCTGTCTCCAGCGAATGATAGGAATCACTTGGCGTGACCGAGTGCCACACACCAGATCCTCAGGAGAGCAGGCTGCAGGAGCACGGAGGCCTCCATCACCACTACCAGATCCTCAGGAGAGCAGGCTGCAGGAGCATGGAGGCCTCCATCACCACGACCAGATCCTCAGGAGAGCAGGAGCATGCAGGCCACCATCACCACTACCAGATCCTCAGGAGAACAGGCTGTAGGAGCATGGAGGCCACCATCACCACTACCAGATCCTCAGGAGAGCAGGAGCATGGAGGCCTCCATCACCACTACCAGATCCTCAGGAGAACAGGCTGTAGGAGCATGGAGGCCTCCATCACCACTACCAGATCCTCAGGAGAGCAGGAGCATGGAGGCCTCCATCACCACCACCAGAACCTCAGGAGAGCAGGAGCATGGAGGCCACCATCACCACTACCAGATCCTCAGGAGAGCAGGAGCATGGAGGCCTCCATCACCACGACCAGATCCTCAGGAGAGCAGGAGCATGGAGGCCACCATCACCACTACCAGATCCTCAGGAGAGCAGGAGCATGGAGGCCACCATCACCACTACCAGATCCTCAGGAGAACAGGCTGTAGGAGCATGGAGGCCTCCATCACCACTACCAGACCATCAGGAGAGCAGGCTGTAGGAGCATGGAGGCCTCCATCACCACTACCAGATCCTCAGGAGAGCAGGAGCATGGAGGCCTCCATCACCACTACCAGATCCTCAGGAGAACAGGCTGTAGGAGCATGGAGGCCTCCATCACCACCACCAGAACCTCAGGAGAGCAGGCTGTAGGAGCATGGAGGCCTCCATCACCACCACCAGAACCTCAGGAGAGCAGGCTGTAGGAGCATGGAGGCCACCATCACCACTACCAGATCCTCAGGAGAGCAGGCTGTAGGAGCATGGAGGCCACCATCACCACTACCAGATCCTCAGGAGAACAGGCTGCAGGAGCATGGAGGCCACCATCACCACTACCAGATCCTCAGGAGAGCAGGCTGTAGGAGCATGGAGGCCACCATCACCACCACCAGATCCTCAGGAGAGCAGGAGCATGGAGGCCACCATCACCACCACCAGATCCTCAGGAGAGCAGGAGCATGGAGGCCACCATCACCACCACCAGATCCTCAGGAGAGCAGGAGCATGGAGGCCACCATCACCACTACCAGATCCTCAGGAGAGCAGGCTGTAGGAGCATGGAGGCCTCCATCACCACCACCAGAACCTCAGGAGAGCAGGAGCATGGAGGCCACCATCACCACTACCAGATCCTCAGGAGAGCAGGCTGCAGGAGCACGGAGGCCTCCATCACCACTACCAGATCCTCAGGAGAGCAGGAGCATGGAGGCCTCCATCACCACTACCAGATCCTCAGGAGAGCAGGAGCATGGAGGCCACCATCACCACTACCAGATCCTCAGGAGAGCAGGAGCATGGAGGCCACCATCACCACTACCAGATCCTCAGGAGAACAGGAGCATGGAGGCCACCATCACCACTACCAGATCCTCAGGAGAACAGGCTGCAGGAGCATGGAGGCCACCATCACATTACATTTTCATTTTACTTTAGCACACGCTTCACCTTACAAACATCAGACTAAGAACACAAGAACAACAAACAACAAGAACAAGAAACAACAAATCAAACAACCTACAAACATGCGAACTAAGTAAGTACCTAAGTAAGTGCTAAGTTTAAAATGCTTCTTTAAGTCGGAATAGTTATAAAGGTGTAAATTCCAGAAAAGGCCAGAAATCGGAGACTTTCTGCTGTCCTGATGTCAGTGGCTGTGAGTTCAGGACCTCCACCACTCCTGGGGAGCCAGCCTGAAAACAGTCGGTAGCTCGGGGATGGTGGGGAGGGCAGAGGTTTAGCTGTTTTGCTGTGCGGGGTGTGCGGGCCGTGCGGTGTGTGGCCGGTCGGTTAGGCCCCCGAGGCGGAAGCGGACGTCGTCCAGGACCAGTGCAGTTGGTTTTTTGCCGGATGCGACAGCCACCAGCCACAGTGGGAGGGATGAGGGAGGGGGGAGTGGTGTGTGGGTGAATGGGAGGCTGAAGACCACCAGTCTGCTGCATGCATGATGAGCTGCAGGGGTGGATCCTTCCAGGTAGACCAGCCAGCAGAGGAGGAGCAGTGAGGGCGTGAAATGACCAGAGCCTGGATCAGAACCTGCGCCGCCTTCTGAGTAAGAAGAGGACGTATTCTCCTGATGTTGTGCAGCATGTACCTACCACGACCAGATCCTCAGGAGAGCAGGAGCATGGAGGCCACCATCACCACTACCAGATCCTCAGGAGAGCAGGCTGTAGGAGCACGGAGGCCTCCATCACCACTACCAGATCCTCAGGAGAGCAGGAGCATGGAGGCCTCCATCACCACTACCAGATCCTCAGGAGAGCAGGAGCATGGAGGCCACCATCACCACTACCAGATCCTCAGGAGAGCAGGCTGTAAGAGCATGGAGGCCTCCATCACCACTACCAGATCCTCAGGAGAGCAGGCTGTAGGAGCATGGAGGCCACCATCACCACTACCAGATCCTCAGGAGAGCAGGAGCATGGAGGCCACCATCACCACTACCAGATCCTCAGGAGAGCAGGCTGTAGGAGCACGGAGGCCACCATCACCACTACCAGATCCTCGGGAGAACAGGAGCACGGAGGCCACCATCACCACTACCAGATCCTCAGGAGAGCAGGAGCATGGAGGCCACCATCACCACTACCAGATCCTCAGGAGAGCAGGCTGCAGGAGCATGGAGGCCACCATCACCACGACCAGATCCTCAGGAGAGCAGGAGCATGGAGGCCTCCATCACCACTACCAGATCCTCGGGAGAACAGGAGCATGGAGGCCACCATCACCACTACCAGATCCTCAGGAGAGCAGGCTGCAGGAGCATGGAGGCCACCATCACCACTACCAGATCCTCAGGAGAACAGGCTGTAGGAGCATGGAGGCCTCCATCACCACGACCAGATCCTCAGGAGAGCAGGAGCATGGAGGCCTCCATCACCACTACCAGCTACGATGGCTGGGGCACGTCATAAGGATGTTATAAGGATGTTATAAGGATTCCCCTCAATCGGCTGCCTCACTAAGTGCTGTGTGGCCAGCTCGCCCGAGGCCAGCGCTCTGCTGGAGGCAGAAGAAGCTATAAAGACCAGATAAAAACAGCACTAAAGAAATGTAAAATCAGACCAGGGGACCTGGAGGCTGCTGACCGTAACACCTGGCGTCAGATGTGCCACGACGGGACCACAGCACTGGAGGAGGACAGGAGGCAGGAAGGAAGGCATACAAGAAAAACAACCAAGGTTGCCAGGACAACCACTACGACATACGCATGTCCACCTGGGACCAGACCTGAGGGTCCAAGAGAGGACGACACAGCCACCAGAGACTCACCGCTGAGTCAGAAGTGGACGTCATCATCGGCTTCATGGACAACTACAAGCAGCAAGCAGTGTGTGTGTGTGTGTGTGTGTGTGTGTGTAGTGTGTCTGTACGTGTATGTGTGTGTGTCTGTACGTGTCTGTGTGTGTGTGTCTGTGTGTGTGTGTCTGTACGTGTATGTGTGTGTGTCTGTACGTGTATGTGTGTGTGTGTGTCTGTGTGTGTGTGTGTCTGTACGTGTATGTGTGTGTGTCTGTACATGTATGTGTGTGTCTGTGTGTGTGTGTCTGTACGTGTATGTGTGTGTGTCTGTGTGTGTGTGTGTCTGTACATGTATGTGTGTGTCTGTGTGTGTGTGTCTGTACGTGTATGTGTGTGTGTGTGTGTGTGTCTGTACGTGTATGTGTGTGTGTGTGTCTGTGTGTGTGTGTGTCTGTACGTGTATGTGTGTGTGTCTGTACGTGTATGTGTGTGTCTGTGTGTGTCTGTACGTGTATGTGTGTGTGTCTGTACGTGTCTGTGTGTGTGTGTGTCTGTGTGTGTGTGTCTGTGTGTCTGTACGTGTATGTGTGTGTGTGTCTGTGTGTGTGTGTGTGTGTACTGTATGTGTGTGTGTGTCTGTGTGTGTGTGTGTACGTGTATGTGTGTGTGTAGGTGTGTATATGTTTGTGTGTGTATGTGTGTGTAGGTGTGTATATGTATGTGTGTGTAGGTGTGTCTATGTGTGGATATGTATGCGTGTGTATGCGTGTGTTTATGTTTGTGTGTGTACGTGTGTGTATGTTTGTGTGTATATGTATGTAGGTGTGTGTATGTGTGTGTATATGTTTGTGTGTGTATGTGTGTGTATATGTATGTGTGTAGGTGTGTACAGGGTTTTTCCTGGGTCTAAATGGGTCTTCCGTGCTCCCAAAAAAAAAAATGTGCGCACAGTCTGTGTTGCCATATCACCGTAATTAGCAGACATCTATGTATTTTTTATTTGTTTTCCTCCGAAATAATGGAGGCAATGCTTGAGGAAATCATTTTGCTAAAATAGATCGGCTAATAGATTGACAATTAGAGATGCACCGATCAGGTTTTTGGTGCCGATCACCGATCACTGAAATCAGTATCTGCCGATCCGATAATACCGATCACCGATCACGGTGTCGATTGAAGCATTCTATTTATTGTGGAGCATTATTGCTATGAGGACTATGAGGAAATTCATATATAAAGCACCTCAAACATTAAAGAAATTACAGATTTCTTTAAACATTTAGGACTTTTACTTTGAAAAATGTCCTAATTGATACATTAAAATAGTTTGATTGCTATTGTAGGGGATTTCAGATATGTATGGAACACATCTGCATCATTCATTTCCTGGAACTCTTGGGGAAATCTATATACAGGACTTTGTTTAACATACAAAAGTCTGACTTATCTTTATAAACTCTTCCTTGGTGCAGTAACAATGTTTTAATGTTAGCATAATTTAAGCTAAATCTCAGAAACGATCTCTAAAGATACAAAATCAGTTCATTGTTTACTTGTATATGTTAGTGTATGATTTGTCGACATCTTATTTTGAAAAGCGGATGTTGTTTCACGTGGTTCTTTCCGCTAACGTGATCAAACCCTCTCGCTCCCGATGGAATGTGTTTAGCGTGAGCATCTCTAGGGGCAGACATGTGAGAGTCGGCTGAGTCGACCCAGAGATTCAACAGTTTTGTTTTTTTTGCGTTTTTTTCATCGCAGACTTTTTTTGCCTTAGGCGCTCGGGATTTGTCATAGGCGTTCGGGAAAACGGCTTAGGCGCGCGCCCACATTTTCTCTATGCAGGAAAAACCCTGTGTGTGTATATGTTTATTTTTTATATTTTTTTAATATACTTTATTAGAGAATGTGCACAATATAGCGACAGGGATCAGCGAACAAGTATTTTTTTATGTGTGTTGTTCTGTTTGCAGTCATACTGCATAAAGTGACAGGAAGGTAGAGCAAACAGACAACGTAAAGTGAAAAATGAGAAGAAACACAACTAATAAATAATAAATAAAAAAACAATTGAAAATAAGGAAAAATAATGAATCATAATACGCCCACCCACAAACCCACCCACACCCATGGCCTTTACATTTGTTCACAGATTTTTGTAATACATGGATTTGGTTGCAATAAATCAGACAGATGGACAGAACCTAACGCGCCTCAATCATTGGGCAACACTGACAGGTCTTGGGAATAGGAAATGAAAGGCTGCCACTTCCTCGTGAAATGGTCATTACAGCCTCTAAGTGTATATTTGATTTTTTCAAGACTCAGGAAAAACATTACATCCTTAAGCCAGGCAGACAGATGGTGGACCTGGAGACTTCCAAGCCAGCAGTATTCTGCGACGAGCCAGAAGAGTCGTAAAAGCAATGATATCATTTTCTTTGGTACTATATAGGATGGGTTTGGCAGGGAATCCGAAGATTGCCAGAAGAGGGCACGGTTGTAGCTTGATCCCTAAAACTATAGATAAGATATTAAAAACATAGCACCAGAACTGTCCAAGTTTAGGACACGCCCAAAACATGTGTGGTAAATCTGCTTGAGGATAGTCACAACGGTTCCATCCTGCATCATGGTCTGGGAACATTTGAGCTAGTCTGCTATTACTAAAGTGCATCCTATGGACCACCTTGAACTGGATAAGTCTGGCACAGGACGTCGATGTGTTCACCCTCCTCAGTACACCCACCCACCAATTCTCTGTCAAGTTTGCATTCAACTCACTTTCCCATTTGGCTTTGAAAAGGTATCTATTGTCGTTATGATCTGGTTGTAAACTTTAGAGATCAGCCCCTTCTGAGTTTTTTGAGTGTTAGTTGCCCAATAATAAAAAATGAAATTAGGAAGAGCCAGGCCACCTATGTCCCTCGGGCATTGGAGAAAGATCTTGCTCACTCTTGGTGACTTTCCTGCCCAGATAAAGTTGAGAATAATTTTGTCAATTGATTGAAAAAAGGATTTTGGCAAGAATATTGGTAAACATCTAAACAAGTACAGAAATTTGGGGAATACATTCATTTTTATAGATTGCACTTTGCCAGGTAGTCAGAGGGGCAGATTGCGCCATCTAGCAAGGTCATTTAAAGTTAGCTGTATGAAGAGAGGCAAGACTGCGGGTTATGTTCACACCAAGGTACCTGAAACCTGAACTGGCTAAACGAAAAGGTACTAAAGATTGCTGAATCTGACAAGCCAAATTGTTTATTGGGTACAATTCACTCTTTTAAATTTAATTTATATCCTGAAAAAGAACCAAATTCCATCAGAATCGATTTGATTGAAGGAGAGGATGCCACTGGGTCGTTCACATGCAACAACAGGTCGTCGGCGTACAGTGATACACGATGTTCTATTCCTCCCCGCCGTACTCCCTGCAAAAGTGGAGATGATTTCAATGCAATGGAT